>NW_027440379.1:0-7500 GCF_031893055.1 Leptodactylus fuscus
CGACACTTCCAGGAGACCCAGGGGGCTAAGCCTGAGGCGGCAGGCTGGCCCAGGGTTCCAGGAGAGAGGGAGAGACCGTCCCAGGCGGCTGGGAGAGCCAGGCCTACCCAGGGCTACCCGAGCCTGGGTACATGCCGGAGGCTAAGTCCCTAACAGGTGGAAGGCTGCGTTCTGCTAAGTGTCTACCAGAGGGCGACACTTCCAGGAGACCCAGGGGGCTAAGCCTGAGGCGGCAGGCTGGCCATGGGTTCCAGGAGGGAGGGAGAGATGGTCCCAGGCGGCTGGGAAAGCCAGGCCTACCCGAGCCTGGGTAATGCCAGAGGCTAAGTCCCTAGCAGGTGGAAGGCTGCAATCTGCTAAAAATCCACCGGATGGCAACGGAGAGCCGCAGTCCCCGGCTCGTCCACAAGGCGGCGCCAGCACTCGGGTTGCAGGCTGCATTCTGCTAAAAATCCACCGGATGGCAACGGAGAGCCGCTCTCCCCCGCTTGCCCACAAGGCGGCGCCACTTCCAGGCGACCCAGGGGGCTAAGCCTGAGGTGGCAGGCCGGCCCAGGGTTCCAGGAGAGAGGGAGAGATCGTCCCAGGCGGCTGGGACAGCCAGGCCTACCCGAGCCTGGGTAATGCCAGAGGCTAAGTCCCTAGCAGGTGGAAGGCTGCAATCTGCTAAAAATCCACCGGATGGCAACGGAGAGCCGCGGTCCCCGGCTCGTCCACAAGGCGGCGCCAGCACTCGGGTTGCAGGCTGCATTCTGCTAAAAATCCACCGGATGGCAACGGAGAGCCGCTCTCCCCCGCTTGTCCACAAGGCGGCGCCACTTCCAGGCGACCCAGGGGGCTAAGCCTGAGGGCGGCAGGCCGGCCCAGGGTTCCAGGAGAGAGGGAGAGATCGTCCCAGGCGGCTGGGACAGCCAGGCCGACCCGAGCCTGGGTAATGCCAGAGGCTAAGTCCCTAGCAGGTGGAAGGCTGCAATCTGCTAAGTGTCTACCAAGAGGGCACCACTTCCAGGCAACCCAGGGGGCTAAGCCTGAGGCGGCAGGCTGGCCCAGGGTTCCAGGAGAGAGGGAGAGATCGTCCCAGGCGGCTGGGAAAAAAGCCAGGCCGACCCAGGGCTACCCTAGCCTGGGTAAAGCCAGAGGCTAAGTCCCTAGCAGGCGGCAGGCTGCGTTCTGCTAAGTGACTTCCAGAGGGAGACACTTCCAGGAGACCCAGGGGGCTAAGCCTGAGGGCGGCAGGCCGGCCCAGGGTTCCAGGAGAGAGGGAGAGTTCGTCCCAGGCGGCTGGGAAAAAAGCCAGGCCTACCCAGGGCTACCCGAGCCTGGGTACATGCCGGAGGCTAAGTCCCTAGCAGGTGGAAGGCTGCAATCTGCTAAAAATCCACCGGATGGCAACGGAGAGCCGCGGTCCCCGGCTCGTCCACAAGGCGGCGCCAGCACTCGGGTTGCAGGCTGCATTCTGCTAAAAATCCACCGGATGGCAACGGAGAGCCGCTCTCCCCCGCTTGTCCACAAGGCGGCGCCACTTCCAGGCGACCCAGGGGGCTAAGCCTGAGGGCGGCAGGCCGGCCCAGGGTTCCAGGAGAGAGGGAGAGATCGTCCCAGGCGGCTGGGAAAGCCAGGCCTACCCAGGGCTACCCGAGCCTGGGTACATGCCGGAGGCTAAGTCCCTAGCAGGTGGAAGGCTGCATTCTGCTAAGTGTCTACCAGAGGTAGACGCTTCCAGGAAACCCAGGGGGCTAAGCCTGAGGGCGGCAGGCCGGCCATGGGCTCCAGGAGAGAGGGAGAGATTGTCCCAGGCGGCTGGGAAAGCCAGGCCTACCCAGGGCTACCCGAGCCTGGATACATGCCGGAGGCTAAGTCCCTAGCAGGTGGAAGGCTGCATTCTGCTAAAAATCCACCGGATGGCAACGGAGAGCCGCGGTCCCCGGCTCGTCCACAAGGCGGCGCCAGCACTCGGGTTGCAGGCTGCATTCTGCTAAAAATCCACCGGATGGCAACGGAGAGCCGCTCTCCCCGGCTCGTCCACAAGGCGGCGCCACTTCCAGGCGACCCAGGGGGCTAAGCCTGAGGGCGGCAGGCCGGCCCAGGGTTCCAGGAGAGAGGGAGAGATCGTCCCGGGCGGCTGGGAAAAAAGCCAGGCCGACCCAGGGCTACCCTAGCCTGGGTAAAGCCAGAGGCTAAGTCCCTAGCAAGGCGGTAGGCTGCGTTCTGCTAAGTGACTTCCAGAGGGAGACACTTCCAGGAGACCCAGGGGGCTAAGCCTGAGGGCGGCAGGCCGGCCCGGGGTTCCAGGAGAGAGGGAGAGATCGTCCCAGGCGGCTGGGAAAAAAGCCAGGCCGACCCAGGGCCACCCCAGCCTGGGTAAAGCCAGAGGATAAGTCCCTAGCAGGTGGAAAGCTGCAATTTGCTATGGAAAGCTGCAATTTGCTATGGAAAGCTGCAATTTGCTAAAAATCCACCGGATGGCAACGTAGAGCCGCTCTCCCCGGCTCGTCCACAAGGCGGCGCCACTTCCGGGCGACCCAGGGGGCTAAGCCTGAGGGCGGCAGGCCGGCCCAGGGTTCCAGGAGAGAGGGAGAGATCGTCCCGGGCGGCTGGGAAAAAGCCAGGCCGACCCAGGGCTGCCGTTGCCTGGGTAATGCCGGAGGCCGAGTCCCTAGCAGGTGGCAGGCTGCTAGCGTCTACCAGAGGGCGAGATCCCGCCTCCCCGAGCGGCCGGGGAGAGAGGATTTGCAGGAGCTGACAGGCGCGCACGCAGAAGGGAAATCCCCCTTGGCGGCCGGGGGGAGAGACGATTTGCAGGAGCTGACAGGCGCGCACGCGCGCGCGCAGAAGGGAAAGTCCCCGGGCGGCCGCGGGGAGAGAGGAGAGATGATTGGCAGGAGCTGACAGGCGCGCACGCGCAGAAGGGAAGTCACCCTCGGCGGGCGGCGGGAGAGACGATTTGCAGGAGCTGACAGGCGCGCACGCGCAGAAGGGAGAGTCGTCCCCCCCGGGCCGGGGAGAGAGATGATTGGCAGCCGGCGGAGGTAGCTGCCAGGCGGACCAGAAGGAGAACTGCGGCCGCTCCGAGCAGAAGGGAAATCCCCCGGGCCTCCGGGGAGACGAGCGGCCTCTGGCAGGCGCGGCGAGCCGGCGCCGGCGCCGCCATCCCGGGCGAGGCGACGGGCGCCTCCCGCCCGGCGCATATGGCACTTCCGTCGACACTTAGTCAAATTTTCAACTTTCAAAATTCCTCCGGCGGCCGTGTTTCACTCCGGGGAGCGGCGCCCTCACGCCGGCGGCGGCGCGCCTCGGCCGGCACGAAGGGGTACCACCTCGAGTCGGTGTCGGGGGTCCCGCCGTGGAACCGGGCGTCGGACGGCCCCGGAGGAGGCCTCGGAGCCGAAAAGGCACTACCGGAATGAGGTTGAATTTGACGGCCGGATCCGGGCCGGAGTTCCACAAAGTCGGACACTTTGAGTGGTTGGTCTTCATGTAATGGGACAGGTGACACTCTCTCTGTGACCTACTTTTGAACACCCCCGTCAAGAACCGTGTCCGAGACAGCGTGTGCTGTCAATTAGCTTACCAAAAGTCAGAGTACCAGGGCATCGGACACCCGACTCTGACAAAGTCCCAGTGAACTCTGCTGACAGGCCGCCGACGGCGGATCCCTGCGGGGGGGAGGCAGAGCGAGGGCACCGCCCCCCCGGGTTGCGAGACAAGCCTCTTTAGGTCGCGTGGCAAGCCTCGGTTTTCAGGCGGGCGCTTCCCGCCGAGCCAATCGGCACTTTTAGACACTTTTGGGGAAAAAAAAAAGAAAAAGTCAAACTTTGAAAAATAAATAACCAACGAAACACGGACCAATGAGAACCGCTTCCGGCTGGTCGCGGAAGGGAGAGATGATTGGCAGGAGCTGCCCTGCGCGCTAGAATGAGAACTGCGGCCGCTCCGAGCAGAAGGGAAATCCCCCGGGCGGGCCAGGGGAGACGAGCGGCCGCTGGCAGGTACGGCGAGAGGGCGCCGGTGCCGCCATCCCGGGCGAGGCGACGGGCGCCCCCCGCTGAGCCGATCGGCTCTCGGACACTTTGGGGAAAAAAATAAAAAATAAAAAAGGCAAACTTTGAAATAAAACCCCACGAAACACGGACCTCGGTGAGATCCCCCGGGCGGCCGGGGAGAGATGATTGGCAGGAGCTGCCAGGCGCGCAGAAGGGAAGTCCCCCTGTGCGGCCGGGGAGAGATGATTGGCAGCAGGCGGAGGCAGCCGCCAGGCGGACCAGAAGGAGAACTGCGGCCGCTCCGAGCAGAAGGGAAATCCCCCGGCGCGGGCCAGGGGAGACGAGCGGCCGCTGGCAGGTACGGCGAGAGGGCGCCGGTGCCGCCATCCCGGGGGAGGCGACGGGCGCCTCCCGCCGAGCCGATCGGCACTTTTAGACACTTTGGGGGAAAAAGACCGACATTTTAATAAACCCCATACAACACGGACCAGTGAGAACTGCAGCCGGCCGGCCGGCCGGCCGGCGCAGAAGGGAGGTCCCCCGGGAGGGCCGGGGGAGAGATGATTGGCAGGCGGAGGTAGCTGCCAGGCGCGCGCAGAAGGGAAGTTCCCCCGGGCGGCCGGGGGGAGAGAGAGAGAGAGATGATTGGCAGCCGGCGGAGGTAGCTGCCAGGCGGACCAGAACGAGAACTGCGGCCGCTCGGAGCGGAAGGGGAAGTCTGAGGCGGCAGGCCGGCCCAGGGTTCATGGAGAGAGGGAGAGATTGTCCCAGGCGGCTGGGAAAAAAGCCAGGCCGACCCAGGGCCACCCCAGCCTGGGTAAAGCCAGAGGATAAGTCCCTAGCAGGCGGCAGGCTGCGTTCTGCTAAGTGTCTACCGAGAGGGCACCACTTCCAGGCAACCCAGGGGGCTAAGCCTGAGGCGGCAGGCTGGCCCAGGGTTCCAGGAGAAGAGGGAGAGATCGTCCCAGGCGGCTGGGAAAGCCAGGCCTACCCAGGGCTACCCGAGCCTGGGCACATGCCGGAGGCTAAGTCCCTAGCAGGTGGAAGGCTGCAATCTGCTAAAAATCCACCGGATGGCAACGGAGAGCCGCAGTCCCCGGCTCGTCCACAAGGCGGCGCCAGCACTCGGGTTGCAGGCTGCATTCTGCTAAAAATCCACCGGATGGCAACGGAGAGCCGCTCTCCCCGGCTCGTCCACAAGGCGGCGCCACTTCCAGGCGACCCAGGGGGCTAAGCCTGAGGCGGCAGGCCGGCCCAGGGTTCCAGGAGAGAGAGGGAGAGATCGTCCCAGGCGGCTGGGAAAGCCAGGCCGACCCAGGGCTACCCGAGCCTGGGTAAAGCCAGAGGCTAAGTCCCTAGCAGGTGGCAGGCTGCATGCTGCCAAGTGTCTACCGAGAGGGCACCACTTCCAGGCGACCCAGGGGGCTAAGCCTGAGGCGGCAGGCTGGCCCAGGGTTCCAGGAGAGAGGGAGAGATTGTCCCAGGCGGCTGGGAAAGCCAGGGCTACCCGAGCCTGGGTACATGCCGGAGGCTGAGTCCCTAGCAGGCGGCAGGCTGAATTCTGCTAAGTGTCTACCAGAGGGCGACACTTCCAGGAGACCCAGGGGGCTAAGCCTGAGGCGGCAGGCTGGCCCAGGGTTCCAGGAGAGAGGGAGAGATTGACCCAGGCGGCTGGGAAAGCCAGGCCTACCCAGGGCCACCCGAGCCTGGGTACATGCCGGAGGCTAAGTCCCTAGCAGGTGGAAGGCTGCAATTTGCTATGGAAAGCTGCAATTTGCTAAAAATCCACCGGATGGCAACGGAGAGCGGCTCTCCCCGGCTCGTCCACAAGGCGGCGCCACTTCCAGGCGACCCAGGGGGCTAAGCCTGAGGCGGCAGGCCGGCCCAGGGTTCCAGGAGAGAGGGAGAGATTGTCCCAGGCGGCTGGGAAAGCCAGGCCGACCCAGGGCTACCCGAGCCTGGGTAAAGCCAGAGGCTAAGTCCCTAGCAGGTGGCAGGCTGCATTCTGCTAAGTGTCTACCAAGAGGGCACCACTTCCAGGCAACCCAGGGGGCTAAGCCTGAGGCGGCAGGCTGGCCCAGGGTTCCAGGAGAAGAAGGAGAGATCGTCCCAGGCGGCTGGGAAAGCCAGGCCTACCCAGGGCTACCCGAGCCTGGGTACATGCCGGAGGCTAAGTCCCTAGCAGGTGGAAGGCTGCAATTTGCTATGGAAAGCTGCAATTTGCTAAAAATCCACCGGATGGCAACGGAGAGCGGCTCTCCCCGGCTCGTCCACAAGGCGGCGCCACTTCCAGGCGACCCAGGGGGCTAAGCCTGAGGCGGCAGGCCGGCCCAGGGTTCCAGGAGAGAGGGAGAGATTGTCCCAGGCGGCTGGGAAAGCCAGGCCGACCCAGGGCTACCCGAGCCTGGGTAAAGCCAGAGGCTAAGTCCCTAGCAGGTGGCAGGCTGCATTCTGCTAAGTGTCTACCAAGAGGGCACCACTTCCAGGCGACCCAGGGGGCTAAGCCTGAGGCGGCAGGCTGGCCCAGGGTTCCAGGAGAGAGGGAGAGATTTGTCCCAGGCGGCTGGGAAAGCCAGGCCTACCCAGGGCTACCAGAGCCTGGGTACATGCCGGAGGCTAAGTCCCTAGCAGGTGGAAGGCTGCAATTTGCTATGGAAAGCTGCAATTTGCTAAAAATCCACCGGATGGCAACGGAGAGCGGCTCTCCCCGGCTCGTCCACAAGGCGGCGCCACTTCCAGGCGACCCAGGGGGCTAAGCCTGAGGCGGCAGGCCGGCCCAGGGTTCCAGGACAGAGGGAGAGATCGTCCCAGGCGGCTGGGAAAAGCCAGGCCGACCCAGGGCTGCCGGAGCCTGGGTAATGCCAGAGGCCGAGTCCCTAGCAGGTGGCAGGCTGCTAGCGTCTACCAGAGGGCGAGATCCCGCCTCCCCGAGCGGCCGGGGAGAGAGGATTTGCAGGAGCTGACAGGCGCGCAGAAGGGAAATCCGGAGAGATGATTGGCAGCCGGCGGAGGCAGCCGCCAGGCGGACCGGAAGGAGAACTGCGGCCGCTGGGAGCGGAAGGGAAATCCCCCGGGCGTCCGGGGAGACTAGCGGCCGCGGCAGGCGCGGCGACCCGGCGCCGGTGCCGCCATCCCGGGCGAGGCGACGGGCGCCTCCCCGCCGGCGCGGTTGGCACTTCCGTCGACACTTTGCCAAATTTTCAACTTTCAAAATTCCTCCGGCGGCCGTTTTTCACACCGGGGAGCGGCGTCCTCACGCCGGCGGCGGCGCACCTCGGCCGGCAAAAAGGGGTACCTCCTCGAGTCGGTGTCGGGGGTCCCGCCGTGGAACCGGGCGTCGGACGGCCCCGGAGGAGGCCTCGGAGCGGAAAAGGCACTACCGGAATGAGGTTGAATTTGACGGCCGGATCCGGGCCGGAGTTCCACAAAGTCGGACACTTTGAGTGGTTGGTCTTCATGTAATGGGACAGGTGACACTCTCTCTGTGACCTACTTTTGAACACCCCCGTCAAGAACC
>NW_027440379.1:20000-35000 GCF_031893055.1 Leptodactylus fuscus
CCAGGGGGGCGAGCCTGAGGCGGCAGGCTGGCCCAGGGTTCCAGGAGAGAGGGAGAGATTGTCCCAGGCGGCTGGGAGAGCCAGGCCTACCCAGGGCTACCCGAGCCTGGGTAATGCCGGAGGCTCAGTCCCTAGCAGGTGGCAGGCTGCATTCTGCTAAGTGTCTACCAAGAGGGCACCACTTCCAGGCAACCCAGGGGGCTAAGCCTGAGGCGGCAGGCAGGCCCAGGGTTCCAGGAGAGAGGGAGAGATTGTCCCAGGCGGCTGGGAAAGCCAGGCCTACCCAGGGCTACCCGAGCCTGGGTAACGCCGGAGGCTAAGTCCCTAGCAGGTGGAAGGCTGCAATCTGCTAAAAATCCACCGGATGGCAACGGAGAGGCGCGCTCCCCGGCTTGTCCACAAGGCGGCGCCAGCATTCAGGTTGCAGGCTGCATTCTGCTAAAAATCCACCGGATGGCAACGGAGAGCCGCTCTCCCCGGCTCGTCCACAAGGCGGCGCCACTTCCAGGAGACCCAGGGGGGCGAGCCTGAGGCGGCAGGCTGGCCCAGGGTTCCAGGAGAGAGGGAGAGATTGTCCCAGGCGGCTGGGAGAGCCAGGCCTACCCAGGGCTACCCGAGCCTGGGTAATGCCGGAGGCTCAGTCCCTAGCAGGTGGCAGGCTGCATTCTGCTAAGTGTCTACCAAGAGGGCACCACTTCCAGGCAACCCAGGGGGCTAAGCCTGAGGCGGCAGGCAGGCCCAGGGTTCCAGGAGAGAGGGAGAGATTGTCCCAGGCGGCTGGGAAAGCCAGGCCTACCCAGGGCTACCCGAGCCTGGGTAATGCCGGAGGCTCAGTCCCTAGCAGGTGGCAGGCTGCATTCTGCTAAGTGTCTACCAAGAGGGCACCACTTCCAGGCAACCCAGGGGGCTAAGCCTGAGGCGGCAGGCAGGCCCAGGGTTCCAGGAGAGAGGGAGAGATTGTCCCAGGCGGCTGGGAAAGCCAGGCCTACCCAGGGCTACCCGAGCCTGGGTAACGCCGGAGGCTAAGTCCCTAGCAGGTGGAAGGCTGCAATCTGCTAAAAATCCACCGGATGGCAACGGAGAGGCGCGCTCCCCGGCTTGTCCACAAGGCGGCGCCAGCATTCAGGTTGCAGGCTGCATTCTGCTAAAAATCCACCGGATGGCAACGGAGAGCCGCTCTCCCCGGCTCGTCCACAAGGCGGCGCCACTTCCAGGAGACCCAGGGGGGCGAGCCTGAGGCGGCAGGCTGGCCCAGGGTTCCAGGAGAGAGGGAGAGATTGTCCCAGGCGGCTGGGAGAGCCAGGCCTACCCAGGGCTACCCGAGCCTGGGTAATGCCGGAGGCTCAGTCCCTAGCAGGTGGCAGGCTGCATTCTGCTAAGTGTCTACCAAGAGGGCACCACTTCCAGGCAACCCAGGGGGCTAAGCCTGAGGCGGCAGGCAGGCCCAGGGTTCCAGGAGAGAGGGAGAGATTGTCCCAGGCGGCTGGGAAAGCCAGGCCTACCCAGGGCTACCCGAGCCTGGGTAACGCCGGAGGCTAAGTCCCTAGCAGGTGGAAGGCTGCAATCTGCTAAAAATCCACCGGATGGCAACGGAGAGGCGCGCTCCCCGGCTTGTCCACAAGGCGGCGCCAGCATTCAGGTTGCAGGCTGCATTCTGCTAAAAATCCACCGGATGGCAACGGAGAGCCGCTCTCCCCGGCTCGTCCACAAGGCGGCGCCACTTCCAGGAGACCCAGGGGGGCGAGCCTGAGGCGGCAGGCTGGCCCAGGGTTCCAGGAGAGAGGGAGAGATTGTCCCAGGCGGCTGGGAGAGCCAGGCCTACCCAGGGCTACCCGAGCCTGGGTAATGCCGGAGGCTCAGTCCCTAGCAGGTGGCAGGCTGCATTCTGCTAAGTGTCTACCAAGAGGGCACCACTTCCAGGCAACCCAGGGGGCTAAGCCTGAGGCGGCAGGCAGGCCCAGGGTTCCAGGAGAGAGGGAGAGATTGTCCCAGGCGGCTGGGAAAGCCAGGCCTACCCAGGGCTACCCGAGCCTGGGTAACGCCGGAGGCTAAGTCCCTAGCAGGTGGAAGGCTGCAATCTGCTAAAAATCCACCGGATGGCAACGGAGAGGCGCGCTCCCCGGCTTGTCCACAAGGCGGCGCCAGCATTCAGGTTGCAGGCTGCATTCTGCTAAAAATCCACCGGATGGCAACGGAGAGCCGCTCTCCCCGGCTCGTCCACAAGGCGGCGCCACTTCCAGGAGACCCAGGGGGGCGAGCCTGAGGCGGCAGGCTGGCCCAGGGTTCCAGGAGAGAGGGAGAGATTGTCCCCGGCGGCTGGGAGAGCCAGGCCGACTCAGGGCTCCATAAGCCCGGTAGAAGCTGAAGATTAAGCCCCCAGTCTACCAGCTACCCTCCCTGGAGCTCAGCTTAGGGAGAAGTCTCATTTAGCTGGATAAGTCACATTCGGGCGGACAAGTCACATTTGCCAGCATAAGTCACATTTGGGAGGACAAGTCACATTTCCCAGCATAAGTCACATTTGGGAGGACAAGTCACATTTGCCAGCATAAGTCACATTTGCCAGCATAAGTCACATTTGCCAGCATAAGTCACATTTGCCAGCATAAGTCACATTTGCCAGCATAAGTCACATTTGCCAGCATAAGTCACATTTGCCAGCATAAGTCACATTTGCCAGCATAAGTCACATTTGCCAGCATAAGTCACATTTGGGAGGACAAGTCACATTTCCCAGCATAAGTCACATTTGCCAGCATAAGTCACATTTGCCAGCATAAGTCACATTTGCCAGCATAAGTCACATTTGCCAGCATAAGTCACATTTGCCAGCATAAGTCACATTTGCCAGCATAAGTCACATTTGGGAGGACAAGTCACATTTCCCAGCATAAGTCACATTTGCCAGCATAAGTCACATTTGCCAGCATAAGTCACATTTGCCAGCATAAGTCACATTTGCCAGCATAAGTCACATTTCCAAGCATAAGTCACATTTCCAAGCATAAGTCACAGTTGGACTTAATAGTCGGGCCCAGAGAGATTCCCATGAGTGCTATCTCTGGCAGTGGGCTTAATAGTCGGCCCCGGAGGGTCGGCGGTGGGACTTAATAGTCGGCCCCGGAGGGTCGGCGGTGGGACTTAATAGTCGGCCCCGGAGGGTCGGCGGTGGGACTTAATAGTCGGCCCCGGAGGGTCGGCGGTGGGACTTAATAGTCGGCCCCGGAGGGTCGGCGGTGGGACTTAATAGTCGGCCCCGGAGGGTCGGCGGTGGGACTTAATAGTCGGCCCCGGAGGGTCGGCGGTGGGACTTAATAGTCGGCCCCGGAGGGTCGGCGGTGGGACTTAATAGTCGGCCCCGGAGGGTCGGCGGTGGGACTTAATAGTCGGCCCCGGAGGGTCGGCGGTGGGACTTAATAGTCGGCCCCGGAGGGTCGGCGGTGGGACTTAATAGTCGGCCCCGGAGGGTCGGCGGTGGGACTTAATAGTCGGCCCCGGAGGGTCGGCGGTGGGACTTAATAGTCGGCCCCGGAGGGTCGGCGGTGGGACTTAATAGTCGGCCCCGGAGGGTCGGCGGTGGGACTTAATAGTCGGCCCCGGAGGGTCGGCGGTGGGACTTAATAGTCGGCCCCGGAGGGTCGGCGGTGGGACTTAATAGTCGGCCCCGGAGGGTCGGCGGTGGGACTTAATAGTCGGCCCCGGAGGGTCGGCGGTGGGACTTAATAGTCGGCCCCGGAGGGTCGGCGGTGGGACTTAATAGTCGGCCCCGGAGGGTCGGCGGTGGGACTTAATAGTCGGCCCCGGAGGGTCGGCGGTGGGACTTAATAGTCGGCCCCGGAGGGTCGGCGGTGGGACTTAATAGTCGGCCCCGGAGAGACTTCCAGGGACGGCCGTTTGTCAGGGGGCTTAATGGCGGGGTCCGATCGGCCTCCCGTGGAAGCCTGCCTGGGGGAGCGGTGAGGACTCTTGAGGGCCAGCGGAAGGAAGAGGTGGTGCTGTATTTGACCCCGGCTGCCGGGAGATGGGGAGCTGGAGGGTTGCCCCGAGGCGGGGTCTGCAGGGAGAACCGGGTTCCGGAGCGGGCGGGCCTAGGGGAGGCAAGCCGGGCCGGGGCTCACCCTCCTGGGCAGGGTCCGAGGGGAGCTTCCCCCTGAGAGAACTTCCACTTCCGTAGACACTTTGACAAAAAAAACCCCCCAAAAAAACGGAGCCCCCGAGGAGGCCTTCCTGCGGCGAGCGCCAGGCCGGGCTGGGGCTACCCAAGCCTGGGTACATGCCGGAGGCTGAGTCCCTAACAGGTGGAAGGCTGCATTCTGCTAAGTGTCTACCAGAGGGCGACACTTCCAGGAGACCCAGGGGGCTAAGCCTGAGGCGGCAGGCTGGCCCAGGGTTCCAGGAGAGAGGGAGAGACCGTCCCAGGCGGCTGGGAGAGCCAGGCCTACCCAGGGCTACCCGAGCCGGGGTACATGCCGGAGGCTAAGTCCCTAGCAGGTGGAAGGCTGCATTCTGCTAAGTGTCTACCAGAGGGCGACACTTCCAGGAGACCCAGGGGGCTAAGCCTGAGGCGGCAGGCTGGCCCAGGGTTCCAGGAGGGAGGGAGAGATCGTCCCGGGCGGCTGGGAAAAAAGCCAGGCCGACCCAGGGCTACCCGAGCCTGGGCAAAGCCAGAGGCTAAGTCCCTAGCAGGTGGCAGGCTGCGTTCTGCTAAGTGTCTTCCAGAGGGAGACACTTCCAGGAGACCCAGGGGGCTAAGCCTGAGGGCGGCAGGCCGGCCATGGGTTCCAGGAGGGAGGGAGAGATTGTCCCAGGCGGCTGGGAAAGCCAGGGCTACCCGAGCCTGGGTAACGCCAGAGACTTAGTCCCTAGCAGCTGGCAGGCTGCAATCTGCTAAAAATCCACCGGATGGCAACGGAGAGCCGCAGTCCCCGGCTCGTCCACAAGGCGGCGCCAGCACTCGGGTTGCAGGCTGCATTCTGTTAAAAATCCACCGGATGGCAACGTAGAGCCGCTCTCCCCGGCTCATCCACAAGGCGGCGCCACTTCCAGGCGACCCAGGGGGCTAAGCCTGAGGTGGCAGGCCGGCCCAGGGTTCCAGGAGAGAGGGAGAGATCGTCCCGGGCGGCTGGGAAAAAAGCCAGGCCGACCCAGGGCTACCCAAGCCTGGGTAAAGCCAGAGGCTAAGTCCCTAGCAGGTGGCAGGCTGCGTTCTGCTAAGTGTCTTCCAGAGGGAGACACTTCCAGGAGACCCAGGGGGCTAAGCCTGAGGCGGCAGGCTGGCCCAGGGTTCCAGGAGAGAGGGAGAGACCGTCCCAGGCGGCTGGGAGAGCCAGGCCTACCCAGGGCTACCCGAGCCGGGGTACATGCCGGAGGCTAAGTCCCTAGCAGGTGGAAGGCTGCATTCTGCTAAGTGTCTACCAGAGGGCGACACTTCCAGGAGACCCAGGGGGCTAAGCCTGAGGCGGCAGGCTGGCCCAGGGTTCCAGGAGAGAGGGAGAGACCGTCCCAGGCGGCTGGGAGAGCCAGGCCTACCCAGGGCTACCCGAGCCTGGGTACATGCCGGAGGCTAAGTCCCTAACAGGTGGAAGGCTGCGTTCTGCTAAGTGTCTACCAGAGGGCGACACTTCCAGGAGACCCAGGGGGCTAAGCCTGAGGCGGCAGGCTGGCCATGGGTTCCAGGAGGGAGGGAGAGATGGTCCCAGGCGGCTGGGAAAGCCAGGCCTACCCGAGCCTGGGTAATGCCAGAGGCTAAGTCCCTAGCAGGTGGAAGGCTGCAATCTGCTAAAAATCCACCGGATGGCAACGGAGAGCCGCAGTCCCCGGCTCGTCCACAAGGCGGCGCCAGCACTCGGGTTGCAGGCTGCATTCTGCTAAAAATCCACCGGATGGCAACGGAGAGCCGCTCTCCCCCGCTTGCCCACAAGGCGGCGCCACTTCCAGGCGACCCAGGGGGCTAAGCCTGAGGTGGCAGGCCGGCCCAGGGTTCCAGGAGAGAGGGAGAGATCGTCCCAGGCGGCTGGGACAGCCAGGCCTACCCGAGCCTGGGTAATGCCAGAGGCTAAGTCCCTAGCAGGTGGAAGGCTGCAATCTGCTAAAAATCCACCGGATGGCAACGGAGAGCCGCGGTCCCCGGCTCGTCCACAAGGCGGCGCCAGCACTCGGGTTGCAGGCTGCATTCTGCTAAAAATCCACCGGATGGCAACGGAGAGCCGCTCTCCCCCGCTTGTCCACAAGGCGGCGCCACTTCCAGGCGACCCAGGGGGCTAAGCCTGAGGGCGGCAGGCCGGCCCAGGGTTCCAGGAGAGAGGGAGAGATCGTCCCAGGCGGCTGGGACAGCCAGGCCGACCCGAGCCTGGGTAATGCCAGAGGCTAAGTCCCTAGCAGGTGGAAGGCTGCAATCTGCTAAGTGTCTACCAAGAGGGCACCACTTCCAGGCAACCCAGGGGGCTAAGCCTGAGGCGGCAGGCTGGCCCAGGGTTCCAGGAGAGAGGGAGAGATCGTCCCAGGCGGCTGGGAAAAAAGCCAGGCCGACCCAGGGCTACCCTAGCCTGGGTAAAGCCAGAGGCTAAGTCCCTAGCAGGCGGCAGGCTGCGTTCTGCTAAGTGACTTCCAGAGGGAGACACTTCCAGGAGACCCAGGGGGCTAAGCCTGAGGGCGGCAGGCCGGCCCAGGGTTCCAGGAGAGAGGGAGAGTTCGTCCCAGGCGGCTGGGAAAAAAGCCAGGCCTACCCAGGGCTACCCGAGCCTGGGTACATGCCGGAGGCTAAGTCCCTAGCAGGTGGAAGGCTGCAATCTGCTAAAAATCCACCGGATGGCAACGGAGAGCCGCGGTCCCCGGCTCGTCCACAAGGCGGCGCCAGCACTCGGGTTGCAGGCTGCATTCTGCTAAAAATCCACCGGATGGCAACGGAGAGCCGCTCTCCCCCGCTTGTCCACAAGGCGGCGCCACTTCCAGGCGACCCAGGGGGCTAAGCCTGAGGGCGGCAGGCCGGCCCAGGGTTCCAGGAGAGAGGGAGAGATCGTCCCAGGCGGCTGGGAAAGCCAGGCCTACCCAGGGCTACCCGAGCCTGGGTACATGCCGGAGGCTAAGTCCCTAGCAGGTGGAAGGCTGCATTCTGCTAAGTGTCTACCAGAGGTAGACGCTTCCAGGAAACCCAGGGGGCTAAGCCTGAGGGCGGCAGGCCGGCCATGGGCTCCAGGAGAGAGGGAGAGATTGTCCCAGGCGGCTGGGAAAGCCAGGCCTACCCAGGGCTACCCGAGCCTGGATACATGCCGGAGGCTAAGTCCCTAGCAGGTGGAAGGCTGCATTCTGCTAAAAATCCACCGGATGGCAACGGAGAGCCGCGGTCCCCGGCTCGTCCACAAGGCGGCGCCAGCACTCGGGTTGCAGGCTGCATTCTGCTAAAAATCCACCGGATGGCAACGGAGAGCCGCTCTCCCCGGCTCGTCCACAAGGCGGCGCCACTTCCAGGCGACCCAGGGGGCTAAGCCTGAGGGCGGCAGGCCGGCCCAGGGTTCCAGGAGAGAGGGAGAGATCGTCCCGGGCGGCTGGGAAAAAAGCCAGGCCGACCCAGGGCTACCCTAGCCTGGGTAAAGCCAGAGGCTAAGTCCCTAGCAAGGCGGTAGGCTGCGTTCTGCTAAGTGACTTCCAGAGGGAGACACTTCCAGGAGACCCAGGGGGCTAAGCCTGAGGGCGGCAGGCCGGCCCGGGGTTCCAGGAGAGAGGGAGAGATCGTCCCAGGCGGCTGGGAAAAAAGCCAGGCCGACCCAGGGCCACCCCAGCCTGGGTAAAGCCAGAGGATAAGTCCCTAGCAGGTGGAAAGCTGCAATTTGCTATGGAAAGCTGCAATTTGCTATGGAAAGCTGCAATTTGCTAAAAATCCACCGGATGGCAACGTAGAGCCGCTCTCCCCGGCTCGTCCACAAGGCGGCGCCACTTCCGGGCGACCCAGGGGGCTAAGCCTGAGGGCGGCAGGCCGGCCCAGGGTTCCAGGAGAGAGGGAGAGATCGTCCCGGGCGGCTGGGAAAAAGCCAGGCCGACCCAGGGCTGCCGTTGCCTGGGTAATGCCGGAGGCCGAGTCCCTAGCAGGTGGCAGGCTGCTAGCGTCTACCAGAGGGCGAGATCCCGCCTCCCCGAGCGGCCGGGGAGAGAGGATTTGCAGGAGCTGACAGGCGCGCACGCAGAAGGGAAATCCCCCTTGGCGGCCGGGGGGAGAGACGATTTGCAGGAGCTGACAGGCGCGCACGCGCGCGCGCAGAAGGGAAAGTCCCCGGGCGGCCGCGGGGAGAGAGGAGAGATGATTGGCAGGAGCTGACAGGCGCGCACGCGCAGAAGGGAAGTCACCCTCGGCGGGCGGCGGGAGAGACGATTTGCAGGAGCTGACAGGCGCGCACGCGCAGAAGGGAGAGTCGTCCCCCCCGGGCCGGGGAGAGAGATGATTGGCAGCCGGCGGAGGTAGCTGCCAGGCGGACCAGAAGGAGAACTGCGGCCGCTCCGAGCAGAAGGGAAATCCCCCGGGCCTCCGGGGAGACGAGCGGCCTCTGGCAGGCGCGGCGAGCCGGCGCCGGCGCCGCCATCCCGGGCGAGGCGACGGGCGCCTCCCGCCCGGCGCATATGGCACTTCCGTCGACACTTAGTCAAATTTTCAACTTTCAAAATTCCTCCGGCGGCCGTGTTTCACTCCGGGGAGCGGCGCCCTCACGCCGGCGGCGGCGCGCCTCGGCCGGCACGAAGGGGTACCACCTCGAGTCGGTGTCGGGGGTCCCGCCGTGGAACCGGGCGTCGGACGGCCCCGGAGGAGGCCTCGGAGCCGAAAAGGCACTACCGGAATGAGGTTGAATTTGACGGCCGGATCCGGGCCGGAGTTCCACAAAGTCGGACACTTTGAGTGGTTGGTCTTCATGTAATGGGACAGGTGACACTCTCTCTGTGACCTACTTTTGAACACCCCCGTCAAGAACCGTGTCCGAGACAGCGTGTGCTGTCAATTAGCTTACCAAAAGTCAGAGTACCAGGGCATCGGACACCCGACTCTGACAAAGTCCCAGTGAACTCTGCTGACAGGCCGCCGACGGCGGATCCCTGCGGGGGGGAGGCAGAGCGAGGGCACCGCCCCCCCGGGTTGCGAGACAAGCCTCTTTAGGTCGCGTGGCAAGCCTCGGTTTTCAGGCGGGCGCTTCCCGCCGAGCCAATCGGCACTTTTAGACACTTTTGGGGAAAAAAAAAAGAAAAAGTCAAACTTTGAAAAATAAATAACCAACGAAACACGGACCAATGAGAACCGCTTCCGGCTGGTCGCGGAAGGGAGAGATGATTGGCAGGAGCTGCCCTGCGCGCTAGAATGAGAACTGCGGCCGCTCCGAGCAGAAGGGAAATCCCCCGGGCGGGCCAGGGGAGACGAGCGGCCGCTGGCAGGTACGGCGAGAGGGCGCCGGTGCCGCCATCCCGGGCGAGGCGACGGGCGCCCCCCGCTGAGCCGATCGGCTCTCGGACACTTTGGGGAAAAAAATAAAAAATAAAAAAGGCAAACTTTGAAATAAAACCCCACGAAACACGGACCTCGGTGAGATCCCCCGGGCGGCCGGGGAGAGATGATTGGCAGGAGCTGCCAGGCGCGCAGAAGGGAAGTCCCCCTGTGCGGCCGGGGAGAGATGATTGGCAGCAGGCGGAGGCAGCCGCCAGGCGGACCAGAAGGAGAACTGCGGCCGCTCCGAGCAGAAGGGAAATCCCCCGGCGCGGGCCAGGGGAGACGAGCGGCCGCTGGCAGGTACGGCGAGAGGGCGCCGGTGCCGCCATCCCGGGGGAGGCGACGGGCGCCTCCCGCCGAGCCGATCGGCACTTTTAGACACTTTGGGGGAAAAAGACCGACATTTTAATAAACCCCATACAACACGGACCAGTGAGAACTGCAGCCGGCCGGCCGGCCGGCCGGCGCAGAAGGGAGGTCCCCCGGGAGGGCCGGGGGAGAGATGATTGGCAGGCGGAGGTAGCTGCCAGGCGCGCGCAGAAGGGAAGTTCCCCCGGGCGGCCGGGGGGAGAGAGAGAGAGAGATGATTGGCAGCCGGCGGAGGTAGCTGCCAGGCGGACCAGAACGAGAACTGCGGCCGCTCGGAGCGGAAGGGGAAGTCTGAGGCGGCAGGCCGGCCCAGGGTTCATGGAGAGAGGGAGAGATTGTCCCAGGCGGCTGGGAAAAAAGCCAGGCCGACCCAGGGCCACCCCAGCCTGGGTAAAGCCAGAGGATAAGTCCCTAGCAGGCGGCAGGCTGCGTTCTGCTAAGTGTCTACCGAGAGGGCACCACTTCCAGGCAACCCAGGGGGCTAAGCCTGAGGCGGCAGGCTGGCCCAGGGTTCCAGGAGAAGAGGGAGAGATCGTCCCAGGCGGCTGGGAAAGCCAGGCCTACCCAGGGCTACCCGAGCCTGGGCACATGCCGGAGGCTAAGTCCCTAGCAGGTGGAAGGCTGCAATCTGCTAAAAATCCACCGGATGGCAACGGAGAGCCGCAGTCCCCGGCTCGTCCACAAGGCGGCGCCAGCACTCGGGTTGCAGGCTGCATTCTGCTAAAAATCCACCGGATGGCAACGGAGAGCCGCTCTCCCCGGCTCGTCCACAAGGCGGCGCCACTTCCAGGCGACCCAGGGGGCTAAGCCTGAGGCGGCAGGCCGGCCCAGGGTTCCAGGAGAGAGAGGGAGAGATCGTCCCAGGCGGCTGGGAAAGCCAGGCCGACCCAGGGCTACCCGAGCCTGGGTAAAGCCAGAGGCTAAGTCCCTAGCAGGTGGCAGGCTGCATGCTGCCAAGTGTCTACCGAGAGGGCACCACTTCCAGGCGACCCAGGGGGCTAAGCCTGAGGCGGCAGGCTGGCCCAGGGTTCCAGGAGAGAGGGAGAGATTGTCCCAGGCGGCTGGGAAAGCCAGGGCTACCCGAGCCTGGGTACATGCCGGAGGCTGAGTCCCTAGCAGGCGGCAGGCTGAATTCTGCTAAGTGTCTACCAGAGGGCGACACTTCCAGGAGACCCAGGGGGCTAAGCCTGAGGCGGCAGGCTGGCCCAGGGTTCCAGGAGAGAGGGAGAGATTGACCCAGGCGGCTGGGAAAGCCAGGCCTACCCAGGGCCACCCGAGCCTGGGTACATGCCGGAGGCTAAGTCCCTAGCAGGTGGAAGGCTGCAATTTGCTATGGAAAGCTGCAATTTGCTAAAAATCCACCGGATGGCAACGGAGAGCGGCTCTCCCCGGCTCGTCCACAAGGCGGCGCCACTTCCAGGCGACCCAGGGGGCTAAGCCTGAGGCGGCAGGCCGGCCCAGGGTTCCAGGAGAGAGGGAGAGATTGTCCCAGGCGGCTGGGAAAGCCAGGCCGACCCAGGGCTACCCGAGCCTGGGTAAAGCCAGAGGCTAAGTCCCTAGCAGGTGGCAGGCTGCATTCTGCTAAGTGTCTACCAAGAGGGCACCACTTCCAGGCAACCCAGGGGGCTAAGCCTGAGGCGGCAGGCTGGCCCAGGGTTCCAGGAGAAGAAGGAGAGATCGTCCCAGGCGGCTGGGAAAGCCAGGCCTACCCAGGGCTACCCGAGCCTGGGTACATGCCGGAGGCTAAGTCCCTAGCAGGTGGAAGGCTGCAATTTGCTATGGAAAGCTGCAATTTGCTAAAAATCCACCGGATGGCAACGGAGAGCGGCTCTCCCCGGCTCGTCCACAAGGCGGCGCCACTTCCAGGCGACCCAGGGGGCTAAGCCTGAGGCGGCAGGCCGGCCCAGGGTTCCAGGAGAGAGGGAGAGATTGTCCCAGGCGGCTGGGAAAGCCAGGCCGACCCAGGGCTACCCGAGCCTGGGTAAAGCCAGAGGCTAAGTCCCTAGCAGGTGGCAGGCTGCATTCTGCTAAGTGTCTACCAAGAGGGCACCACTTCCAGGCGACCCAGGGGGCTAAGCCTGAGGCGGCAGGCTGGCCCAGGGTTCCAGGAGAGAGGGAGAGATTTGTCCCAGGCGGCTGGGAAAGCCAGGCCTACCCAGGGCTACCAGAGCCTGGGTACATGCCGGAGGCTAAGTCCCTAGCAGGTGGAAGGCTGCAATTTGCTATGGAAAGCTGCAATTTGCTAAAAATCCACCGGATGGCAACGGAGAGCGGCTCTCCCCGGCTCGTCCACAAGGCGGCGCCACTTCCAGGCGACCCAGGGGGCTAAGCCTGAGGCGGCAGGCCGGCCCAGGGTTCCAGGACAGAGGGAGAGATCGTCCCAGGCGGCTGGGAAAAGCCAGGCCGACCCAGGGCTGCCGGAGCCTGGGTAATGCCAGAGGCCGAGTCCCTAGCAGGTGGCAGGCTGCTAGCGTCTACCAGAGGGCGAGATCCCGCCTCCCCGAGCGGCCGGGGAGAGAGGATTTGCAGGAGCTGACAGGCGCGCAGAAGGGAAATCCGGAGAGATGATTGGCAGCCGGCGGAGGCAGCCGCCAGGCGGACCGGAAGGAGAACTGCGGCCGCTGGGAGCGGAAGGGAAATCCCCCGGGCGTCCGGGGAGACTAGCGGCCGCGGCAGGCGCGGCGACCCGGCGCCGGTGCCGCCATCCCGGGCGAGGCGACGGGCGCCTCCCCGCCGGCGCGGTTGGCACTTCCGTCGACACTTTGCCAAATTTTCAACTTTCAAAATTCCTCCGGCGGCCGTTTTTCACACCGGGGAGCGGCGTCCTCACGCCGGCGGCGGCGCACCTCGGCCGGCAAAAAGGGGTACCTCCTCGAGTCGGTGTCGGGGGTCCCGCCGTGGAACCGGGCGTCGGACGGCCCCGGAGGAGGCCTCGGAGCGGAAAAGGCACTACCGGAATGAGGTTGAATTTGACGGCCGGATCCGGGCCGGAGTTCCACAAAGTCGGACACTTTGAGTGGTTGGTCTTCATGTAATGGGACAGGTGACACTCTCTCTGTGACCTACTTTTGAACACCCCCGTCAAGAACCGTGTCCGAGACAGCGAGTCCTGTCAATTAGCTTACCAAAAGTCAGAGTACCAGGGGATCGGACACCCGACTCTGACAAAGTCCCAGTGAACTCTGCTCACAGGCCGCCGACGGCGGATCCCCGCGGGGGGGAGGCAGAGCGAGGGCACCGCCCCCCCGGGTTGCGTGACAAGCCTCTTCAGGTCGCGTGGCAAGCCGCAGTTTTCAGGCGGGCGCCTCCCGCCGAGCCGATCGGCACTTAGACGCTTTGGGGGAAAAAAAGGTCAAACGCACAAAAAAAAAACCCCATAAAACACGGACCATAAGAGATCCCCCGGGCGGCCGGGGAGAGATGATTGGCAGGAGCTGACAGGCGCGCAGAAGGGAAATCCCCCGAGCGGCCGCTGGCAGGCACGGCGACCCGGCGCCGGTGCCGCCATCCCGGGCGAGGCGACGGGCGCCCCCCGCTGAGCCGATCGGCTCTTAGACACTTTGGGGAAAAAAAAGACAAACTTTGAAATAAAACCCCACGAAACACGGACCTTAACGAGATCCCCCGGGCGGCCGGGGAGAGATGATTGGCAGGAGCTGCCAGGCGCGCAGAAGGGAAATCCCCCTTGGCGGCCGGGGAGAGATGATTGGCAGGAGCTGACAGGCGCGCAGAAGGGAAATCCCCCGGGCGGCCGGGGAGAGATGATTGGCAGCCGGCGGAGGCAGCCGCCAGGCGGACCAGAAGGAGAACTGCGGCCGCTGGGAGCGGAAGGGAAATCCCCCGGGCGTCCGGGGAGACTAGCGGCCGCTGGCAGGCGCGGCGACCCGGCGCCGGTGCCGCCATCCCGGGCGAGGCGACGGGCGCCTCCCCGCCGGCGCGGTTGGCACTTCCGTCGACACTTTGCCAAATTTTCAACTTTCAAAATTCCTCCGGCGGCCGTTTTTCACACCGGGGAGCGGCGTCCTCACGCCGGCGGCGGCGCACCTCGGCCGGCAAAAAGGGGTACCACCTCGAGTCGGTGTCGGGGGTCCCGCCGTGGAACCGGGCGTCGGACGGCCCCGGAGGAGGCCTCGGAGCGGAAAAGGCACTACCGGAATGAGGTTGAATTTGACGGCCGGATCCGGGCCGGAGTTCCACAAAGTCGGACACTTTGAGTAGTTGGTCTTCATGTAATGGGACAGGTGACACTCTCTCTGTGACATACTTTTGAACACCCCCGTCAAGAACCGTGTCCGAGACAGCGGGTCGTGTCAATTAGCTTACCAAAAGTCGGAGTACCAGGGCCTCGGACATCCGTCTCCGACAAAGTCCCTGCGACCTCAGCTCTCACGCCGCCGATAGTGGATCTCCGCTGGGGGCGAAAAGAGCGAGGACGCGCCGGTTGCGAGACAAGCCCCCTCCGCGTCGCGTGGCAAGCCTCGGACGAGTCACCCGTCACCCGCGGGTCACCCACCGATCGATCTGACGGCCGCCGACCCGGCGGGAAGGGACCCTCGCTCGGCCGGACCTAGGGGGTCCGCGCCGGCTAAGGCGCGGGGTCTTTCCTTCCCTTCAGCTCCGGAGCGGCGTAGCGGAAAAGCTTAAGGCCGGCGCGGCGCCACCCGCCCAGGGCGGGCGCCCGCGGCAGACCCAGGACATCGGCGAGAGAGAGTTTGCCTTCGCCCCGTCCGACCCCCGAGGTGTCAGAAAACCGGGCGTCCCCTACGAACGAAAGGGTTCCTCGCCGAATCCGGGCCGGGCTCCGCGCCCGAGCCCCGGCTCTTCGGGAGGCCCGACGCCCGAGAGCACAGGTTGACCTCCGCACCTCCGTAAGACCCGAACCGGCGCCCGCCGGAACGGAAGATCACCCCCGCCACCCGGCCTGACCGCCTTGGCGATGACGGGAAAGAGAGGAGCGGCAGCAGCAGCGTGACAAGCCCCCGTGACACCGGCAGAGACGGCTCACCCGCCTCTTCCCACGCACTGCACCAGGCGACGCGCGCGGCCACGGGGGTTTCCCCGGTCGACCGGCCGCCGGGGGTCCGCAGCGACCACCGGGGCCAACCCTGACCGGCGGTCCCACGCCGGCCGCCCGCCTCCTGGGGCGCACCGGCGCCAAAAGCAGAGCC
>NW_027440379.1:45000-57500 GCF_031893055.1 Leptodactylus fuscus
AGGGCTACCCGAGCCTGGGTAATGCCGGAGGCTCAGTCCCTAGCAGGTGGCAGGCTGCATTCTGCTAAGTGTCTACCAAGAGGGCACCACTTCCAGGCAACCCAGGGGGCTAAGCCTGAGGCGGCAGGCAGGCCCAGGGTTCCAGGAGAGAGGGAGAGATTGTCCCAGGCGGCTGGGAAAGCCAGGCCTACCCAGGGCTACCCGAGCCTGGGTAACGCCGGAGGCTAAGTCCCTAGCAGGTGGAAGGCTGCAATCTGCTAAAAATCCACCGGATGGCAACGGAGAGGCGCGCTCCCCGGCTTGTCCACAAGGCGGCGCCAGCATTCAGGTTGCAGGCTGCATTCTGCTAAAAATCCACCGGATGGCAACGGAGAGCCGCTCTCCCCGGCTCGTCCACAAGGCGGCGCCACTTCCAGGAGACCCAGGGGGGCGAGCCTGAGGCGGCAGGCTGGCCCAGGGTTCCAGGAGAGAGGGAGAGATTGTCCCAGGCGGCTGGGAGAGCCAGGCCTACCCAGGGCTACCCGAGCCTGGGTAATGCCGGAGGCTCAGTCCCTAGCAGGTGGCAGGCTGCATTCTGCTAAGTGTCTACCAAGAGGGCACCACTTCCAGGCAACCCAGGGGGCTAAGCCTGAGGCGGCAGGCAGGCCCAGGGTTCCAGGAGAGAGGGAGAGATTGTCCCAGGCGGCTGGGAAAGCCAGGCCTACCCAGGGCTACCCGAGCCTGGGTAACGCCGGAGGCTAAGTCCCTAGCAGGTGGAAGGCTGCAATCTGCTAAAAATCCACCGGATGGCAACGGAGAGGCGCGCTCCCCGGCTTGTCCACAAGGCGGCGCCAGCATTCAGGTTGCAGGCTGCATTCTGCTAAAAATCCACCGGATGGCAACGGAGAGCCGCTCTCCCCGGCTCGTCCACAAGGCGGCGCCACTTCCAGGAGACCCAGGGGGGCGAGCCTGAGGCGGCAGGCTGGCCCAGGGTTCCAGGAGAGAGGGAGAGATTGTCCCAGGCGGCTGGGAGAGCCAGGCCTACCCAGGGCTACCCGAGCCTGGGTAATGCCGGAGGCTCAGTCCCTAGCAGGTGGCAGGCTGCATTCTGCTAAGTGTCTACCAAGAGGGCACCACTTCCAGGCAACCCAGGGGGCTAAGCCTGAGGCGGCAGGCAGGCCCAGGGTTCCAGGAGAGAGGGAGAGATTGTCCCAGGCGGCTGGGAAAGCCAGGCCTACCCAGGGCTACCCGAGCCTGGGTAATGCCGGAGGCTCAGTCCCTAGCAGGTGGCAGGCTGCATTCTGCTAAGTGTCTACCAAGAGGGCACCACTTCCAGGCAACCCAGGGGGCTAAGCCTGAGGCGGCAGGCAGGCCCAGGGTTCCAGGAGAGAGGGAGAGATTGTCCCAGGCGGCTGGGAAAGCCAGGCCTACCCAGGGCTACCCGAGCCTGGGTAACGCCGGAGGCTAAGTCCCTAGCAGGTGGAAGGCTGCAATCTGCTAAAAATCCACCGGATGGCAACGGAGAGGCGCGCTCCCCGGCTTGTCCACAAGGCGGCGCCAGCATTCAGGTTGCAGGCTGCATTCTGCTAAAAATCCACCGGATGGCAACGGAGAGCCGCTCTCCCCGGCTCGTCCACAAGGCGGCGCCACTTCCAGGAGACCCAGGGGGGCGAGCCTGAGGCGGCAGGCTGGCCCAGGGTTCCAGGAGAGAGGGAGAGATTGTCCCAGGCGGCTGGGAGAGCCAGGCCTACCCAGGGCTACCCGAGCCTGGGTAATGCCGGAGGCTCAGTCCCTAGCAGGTGGCAGGCTGCATTCTGCTAAGTGTCTACCAAGAGGGCACCACTTCCAGGCAACCCAGGGGGCTAAGCCTGAGGCGGCAGGCAGGCCCAGGGTTCCAGGAGAGAGGGAGAGATTGTCCCAGGCGGCTGGGAAAGCCAGGCCTACCCAGGGCTACCCGAGCCTGGGTAACGCCGGAGGCTAAGTCCCTAGCAGGTGGAAGGCTGCAATCTGCTAAAAATCCACCGGATGGCAACGGAGAGGCGCGCTCCCCGGCTTGTCCACAAGGCGGCGCCAGCATTCAGGTTGCAGGCTGCATTCTGCTAAAAATCCACCGGATGGCAACGGAGAGCCGCTCTCCCCGGCTCGTCCACAAGGCGGCGCCACTTCCAGGAGACCCAGGGGGGCGAGCCTGAGGCGGCAGGCTGGCCCAGGGTTCCAGGAGAGAGGGAGAGATTGTCCCAGGCGGCTGGGAGAGCCAGGCCTACCCAGGGCTACCCGAGCCTGGGTAATGCCGGAGGCTCAGTCCCTAGCAGGTGGCAGGCTGCATTCTGCTAAGTGTCTACCAAGAGGGCACCACTTCCAGGCAACCCAGGGGGCTAAGCCTGAGGCGGCAGGCAGGCCCAGGGTTCCAGGAGAGAGGGAGAGATTGTCCCAGGCGGCTGGGAAAGCCAGGCCTACCCAGGGCTACCCGAGCCTGGGTAATGCCGGAGGCTCAGTCCCTAGCAGGTGGCAGGCTGCATTCTGCTAAGTGTCTACCAAGAGGGCACCACTTCCAGGCAACCCAGGGGGCTAAGCCTGAGGCGGCAGGCTGGCCCAGGGTTCCAGGAGGGAGGGAGAGATCGTCCCGGGCGGCTGGGAAAAAAGCCAGGCCGACCCAGGGCTACCCGAGCCTGGGCAAAGCCAGAGGCTAAGTCCCTAGCAGGTGGCAGGCTGCGTTCTGCTAAGTGTCTTCCAGAGGGAGACACTTCCAGGAGACCCAGGGGGCTAAGCCTGAGGGCGGCAGGCCGGCCATGGGTTCCAGGAGGGAGGGAGAGATTGTCCCAGGCGGCTGGGAAAGCCAGGGCTACCCGAGCCTGGGTAACGCCAGAGACTTAGTCCCTAGCAGCTGGCAGGCTGCAATCTGCTAAAAATCCACCGGATGGCAACGGAGAGCCGCAGTCCCCGGCTCGTCCACAAGGCGGCGCCAGCACTCGGGTTGCAGGCTGCATTCTGTTAAAAATCCACCGGATGGCAACGTAGAGCCGCTCTCCCCGGCTCATCCACAAGGCGGCGCCACTTCCAGGCGACCCAGGGGGCTAAGCCTGAGGTGGCAGGCCGGCCCAGGGTTCCAGGAGAGAGGGAGAGATCGTCCCGGGCGGCTGGGAAAAAAGCCAGGCCGACCCAGGGCTACCCAAGCCTGGGTAAAGCCAGAGGCTAAGTCCCTAGCAGGTGGCAGGCTGCGTTCTGCTAAGTGTCTTCCAGAGGGAGACACTTCCAGGAGACCCAGGGGGCTAAGCCTGAGGCGGCAGGCTGGCCCAGGGTTCCAGGAGAGAGGGAGAGACCGTCCCAGGCGGCTGGGAGAGCCAGGCCTACCCAGGGCTACCCGAGCCGGGGTACATGCCGGAGGCTAAGTCCCTAGCAGGTGGAAGGCTGCATTCTGCTAAGTGTCTACCAGAGGGCGACACTTCCAGGAGACCCAGGGGGCTAAGCCTGAGGCGGCAGGCTGGCCCAGGGTTCCAGGAGAGAGGGAGAGACCGTCCCAGGCGGCTGGGAGAGCCAGGCCTACCCAGGGCTACCCGAGCCTGGGTACATGCCGGAGGCTAAGTCCCTAACAGGTGGAAGGCTGCGTTCTGCTAAGTGTCTACCAGAGGGCGACACTTCCAGGAGACCCAGGGGGCTAAGCCTGAGGCGGCAGGCTGGCCATGGGTTCCAGGAGGGAGGGAGAGATGGTCCCAGGCGGCTGGGAAAGCCAGGCCTACCCGAGCCTGGGTAATGCCAGAGGCTAAGTCCCTAGCAGGTGGAAGGCTGCAATCTGCTAAAAATCCACCGGATGGCAACGGAGAGCCGCAGTCCCCGGCTCGTCCACAAGGCGGCGCCAGCACTCGGGTTGCAGGCTGCATTCTGCTAAAAATCCACCGGATGGCAACGGAGAGCCGCTCTCCCCCGCTTGCCCACAAGGCGGCGCCACTTCCAGGCGACCCAGGGGGCTAAGCCTGAGGTGGCAGGCCGGCCCAGGGTTCCAGGAGAGAGGGAGAGATCGTCCCAGGCGGCTGGGACAGCCAGGCCTACCCGAGCCTGGGTAATGCCAGAGGCTAAGTCCCTAGCAGGTGGAAGGCTGCAATCTGCTAAAAATCCACCGGATGGCAACGGAGAGCCGCGGTCCCCGGCTCGTCCACAAGGCGGCGCCAGCACTCGGGTTGCAGGCTGCATTCTGCTAAAAATCCACCGGATGGCAACGGAGAGCCGCTCTCCCCCGCTTGTCCACAAGGCGGCGCCACTTCCAGGCGACCCAGGGGGCTAAGCCTGAGGGCGGCAGGCCGGCCCAGGGTTCCAGGAGAGAGGGAGAGATCGTCCCAGGCGGCTGGGACAGCCAGGCCGACCCGAGCCTGGGTAATGCCAGAGGCTAAGTCCCTAGCAGGTGGAAGGCTGCAATCTGCTAAGTGTCTACCAAGAGGGCACCACTTCCAGGCAACCCAGGGGGCTAAGCCTGAGGCGGCAGGCTGGCCCAGGGTTCCAGGAGAGAGGGAGAGATCGTCCCAGGCGGCTGGGAAAAAAGCCAGGCCGACCCAGGGCTACCCTAGCCTGGGTAAAGCCAGAGGCTAAGTCCCTAGCAGGCGGCAGGCTGCGTTCTGCTAAGTGACTTCCAGAGGGAGACACTTCCAGGAGACCCAGGGGGCTAAGCCTGAGGGCGGCAGGCCGGCCCAGGGTTCCAGGAGAGAGGGAGAGTTCGTCCCAGGCGGCTGGGAAAAAAGCCAGGCCTACCCAGGGCTACCCGAGCCTGGGTACATGCCGGAGGCTAAGTCCCTAGCAGGTGGAAGGCTGCAATCTGCTAAAAATCCACCGGATGGCAACGGAGAGCCGCGGTCCCCGGCTCGTCCACAAGGCGGCGCCAGCACTCGGGTTGCAGGCTGCATTCTGCTAAAAATCCACCGGATGGCAACGGAGAGCCGCTCTCCCCCGCTTGTCCACAAGGCGGCGCCACTTCCAGGCGACCCAGGGGGCTAAGCCTGAGGGCGGCAGGCCGGCCCAGGGTTCCAGGAGAGAGGGAGAGATCGTCCCAGGCGGCTGGGAAAGCCAGGCCTACCCAGGGCTACCCGAGCCTGGGTACATGCCGGAGGCTAAGTCCCTAGCAGGTGGAAGGCTGCATTCTGCTAAGTGTCTACCAGAGGTAGACGCTTCCAGGAAACCCAGGGGGCTAAGCCTGAGGGCGGCAGGCCGGCCATGGGCTCCAGGAGAGAGGGAGAGATTGTCCCAGGCGGCTGGGAAAGCCAGGCCTACCCAGGGCTACCCGAGCCTGGATACATGCCGGAGGCTAAGTCCCTAGCAGGTGGAAGGCTGCATTCTGCTAAAAATCCACCGGATGGCAACGGAGAGCCGCGGTCCCCGGCTCGTCCACAAGGCGGCGCCAGCACTCGGGTTGCAGGCTGCATTCTGCTAAAAATCCACCGGATGGCAACGGAGAGCCGCTCTCCCCGGCTCGTCCACAAGGCGGCGCCACTTCCAGGCGACCCAGGGGGCTAAGCCTGAGGGCGGCAGGCCGGCCCAGGGTTCCAGGAGAGAGGGAGAGATCGTCCCGGGCGGCTGGGAAAAAAGCCAGGCCGACCCAGGGCTACCCTAGCCTGGGTAAAGCCAGAGGCTAAGTCCCTAGCAAGGCGGTAGGCTGCGTTCTGCTAAGTGACTTCCAGAGGGAGACACTTCCAGGAGACCCAGGGGGCTAAGCCTGAGGGCGGCAGGCCGGCCCGGGGTTCCAGGAGAGAGGGAGAGATCGTCCCAGGCGGCTGGGAAAAAAGCCAGGCCGACCCAGGGCCACCCCAGCCTGGGTAAAGCCAGAGGATAAGTCCCTAGCAGGTGGAAAGCTGCAATTTGCTATGGAAAGCTGCAATTTGCTATGGAAAGCTGCAATTTGCTAAAAATCCACCGGATGGCAACGTAGAGCCGCTCTCCCCGGCTCGTCCACAAGGCGGCGCCACTTCCGGGCGACCCAGGGGGCTAAGCCTGAGGGCGGCAGGCCGGCCCAGGGTTCCAGGAGAGAGGGAGAGATCGTCCCGGGCGGCTGGGAAAAAGCCAGGCCGACCCAGGGCTGCCGTTGCCTGGGTAATGCCGGAGGCCGAGTCCCTAGCAGGTGGCAGGCTGCTAGCGTCTACCAGAGGGCGAGATCCCGCCTCCCCGAGCGGCCGGGGAGAGAGGATTTGCAGGAGCTGACAGGCGCGCACGCAGAAGGGAAATCCCCCTTGGCGGCCGGGGGGAGAGACGATTTGCAGGAGCTGACAGGCGCGCACGCGCGCGCGCAGAAGGGAAAGTCCCCGGGCGGCCGCGGGGAGAGAGGAGAGATGATTGGCAGGAGCTGACAGGCGCGCACGCGCAGAAGGGAAGTCACCCTCGGCGGGCGGCGGGAGAGACGATTTGCAGGAGCTGACAGGCGCGCACGCGCAGAAGGGAGAGTCGTCCCCCCCGGGCCGGGGAGAGAGATGATTGGCAGCCGGCGGAGGTAGCTGCCAGGCGGACCAGAAGGAGAACTGCGGCCGCTCCGAGCAGAAGGGAAATCCCCCGGGCCTCCGGGGAGACGAGCGGCCTCTGGCAGGCGCGGCGAGCCGGCGCCGGCGCCGCCATCCCGGGCGAGGCGACGGGCGCCTCCCGCCCGGCGCATATGGCACTTCCGTCGACACTTAGTCAAATTTTCAACTTTCAAAATTCCTCCGGCGGCCGTGTTTCACTCCGGGGAGCGGCGCCCTCACGCCGGCGGCGGCGCGCCTCGGCCGGCACGAAGGGGTACCACCTCGAGTCGGTGTCGGGGGTCCCGCCGTGGAACCGGGCGTCGGACGGCCCCGGAGGAGGCCTCGGAGCCGAAAAGGCACTACCGGAATGAGGTTGAATTTGACGGCCGGATCCGGGCCGGAGTTCCACAAAGTCGGACACTTTGAGTGGTTGGTCTTCATGTAATGGGACAGGTGACACTCTCTCTGTGACCTACTTTTGAACACCCCCGTCAAGAACCGTGTCCGAGACAGCGTGTGCTGTCAATTAGCTTACCAAAAGTCAGAGTACCAGGGCATCGGACACCCGACTCTGACAAAGTCCCAGTGAACTCTGCTGACAGGCCGCCGACGGCGGATCCCTGCGGGGGGGAGGCAGAGCGAGGGCACCGCCCCCCCGGGTTGCGAGACAAGCCTCTTTAGGTCGCGTGGCAAGCCTCGGTTTTCAGGCGGGCGCTTCCCGCCGAGCCAATCGGCACTTTTAGACACTTTTGGGGAAAAAAAAAAGAAAAAGTCAAACTTTGAAAAATAAATAACCAACGAAACACGGACCAATGAGAACCGCTTCCGGCTGGTCGCGGAAGGGAGAGATGATTGGCAGGAGCTGCCCTGCGCGCTAGAATGAGAACTGCGGCCGCTCCGAGCAGAAGGGAAATCCCCCGGGCGGGCCAGGGGAGACGAGCGGCCGCTGGCAGGTACGGCGAGAGGGCGCCGGTGCCGCCATCCCGGGCGAGGCGACGGGCGCCCCCCGCTGAGCCGATCGGCTCTCGGACACTTTGGGGAAAAAAATAAAAAATAAAAAAGGCAAACTTTGAAATAAAACCCCACGAAACACGGACCTCGGTGAGATCCCCCGGGCGGCCGGGGAGAGATGATTGGCAGGAGCTGCCAGGCGCGCAGAAGGGAAGTCCCCCTGTGCGGCCGGGGAGAGATGATTGGCAGCAGGCGGAGGCAGCCGCCAGGCGGACCAGAAGGAGAACTGCGGCCGCTCCGAGCAGAAGGGAAATCCCCCGGCGCGGGCCAGGGGAGACGAGCGGCCGCTGGCAGGTACGGCGAGAGGGCGCCGGTGCCGCCATCCCGGGGGAGGCGACGGGCGCCTCCCGCCGAGCCGATCGGCACTTTTAGACACTTTGGGGGAAAAAGACCGACATTTTAATAAACCCCATACAACACGGACCAGTGAGAACTGCAGCCGGCCGGCCGGCCGGCCGGCGCAGAAGGGAGGTCCCCCGGGAGGGCCGGGGGAGAGATGATTGGCAGGCGGAGGTAGCTGCCAGGCGCGCGCAGAAGGGAAGTTCCCCCGGGCGGCCGGGGGGAGAGAGAGAGAGAGATGATTGGCAGCCGGCGGAGGTAGCTGCCAGGCGGACCAGAACGAGAACTGCGGCCGCTCGGAGCGGAAGGGGAAGTCTGAGGCGGCAGGCCGGCCCAGGGTTCATGGAGAGAGGGAGAGATTGTCCCAGGCGGCTGGGAAAAAAGCCAGGCCGACCCAGGGCCACCCCAGCCTGGGTAAAGCCAGAGGATAAGTCCCTAGCAGGCGGCAGGCTGCGTTCTGCTAAGTGTCTACCGAGAGGGCACCACTTCCAGGCAACCCAGGGGGCTAAGCCTGAGGCGGCAGGCTGGCCCAGGGTTCCAGGAGAAGAGGGAGAGATCGTCCCAGGCGGCTGGGAAAGCCAGGCCTACCCAGGGCTACCCGAGCCTGGGCACATGCCGGAGGCTAAGTCCCTAGCAGGTGGAAGGCTGCAATCTGCTAAAAATCCACCGGATGGCAACGGAGAGCCGCAGTCCCCGGCTCGTCCACAAGGCGGCGCCAGCACTCGGGTTGCAGGCTGCATTCTGCTAAAAATCCACCGGATGGCAACGGAGAGCCGCTCTCCCCGGCTCGTCCACAAGGCGGCGCCACTTCCAGGCGACCCAGGGGGCTAAGCCTGAGGCGGCAGGCCGGCCCAGGGTTCCAGGAGAGAGAGGGAGAGATCGTCCCAGGCGGCTGGGAAAGCCAGGCCGACCCAGGGCTACCCGAGCCTGGGTAAAGCCAGAGGCTAAGTCCCTAGCAGGTGGCAGGCTGCATGCTGCCAAGTGTCTACCGAGAGGGCACCACTTCCAGGCGACCCAGGGGGCTAAGCCTGAGGCGGCAGGCTGGCCCAGGGTTCCAGGAGAGAGGGAGAGATTGTCCCAGGCGGCTGGGAAAGCCAGGGCTACCCGAGCCTGGGTACATGCCGGAGGCTGAGTCCCTAGCAGGCGGCAGGCTGAATTCTGCTAAGTGTCTACCAGAGGGCGACACTTCCAGGAGACCCAGGGGGCTAAGCCTGAGGCGGCAGGCTGGCCCAGGGTTCCAGGAGAGAGGGAGAGATTGACCCAGGCGGCTGGGAAAGCCAGGCCTACCCAGGGCCACCCGAGCCTGGGTACATGCCGGAGGCTAAGTCCCTAGCAGGTGGAAGGCTGCAATTTGCTATGGAAAGCTGCAATTTGCTAAAAATCCACCGGATGGCAACGGAGAGCGGCTCTCCCCGGCTCGTCCACAAGGCGGCGCCACTTCCAGGCGACCCAGGGGGCTAAGCCTGAGGCGGCAGGCCGGCCCAGGGTTCCAGGAGAGAGGGAGAGATTGTCCCAGGCGGCTGGGAAAGCCAGGCCGACCCAGGGCTACCCGAGCCTGGGTAAAGCCAGAGGCTAAGTCCCTAGCAGGTGGCAGGCTGCATTCTGCTAAGTGTCTACCAAGAGGGCACCACTTCCAGGCAACCCAGGGGGCTAAGCCTGAGGCGGCAGGCTGGCCCAGGGTTCCAGGAGAAGAAGGAGAGATCGTCCCAGGCGGCTGGGAAAGCCAGGCCTACCCAGGGCTACCCGAGCCTGGGTACATGCCGGAGGCTAAGTCCCTAGCAGGTGGAAGGCTGCAATTTGCTATGGAAAGCTGCAATTTGCTAAAAATCCACCGGATGGCAACGGAGAGCGGCTCTCCCCGGCTCGTCCACAAGGCGGCGCCACTTCCAGGCGACCCAGGGGGCTAAGCCTGAGGCGGCAGGCCGGCCCAGGGTTCCAGGAGAGAGGGAGAGATTGTCCCAGGCGGCTGGGAAAGCCAGGCCGACCCAGGGCTACCCGAGCCTGGGTAAAGCCAGAGGCTAAGTCCCTAGCAGGTGGCAGGCTGCATTCTGCTAAGTGTCTACCAAGAGGGCACCACTTCCAGGCGACCCAGGGGGCTAAGCCTGAGGCGGCAGGCTGGCCCAGGGTTCCAGGAGAGAGGGAGAGATTTGTCCCAGGCGGCTGGGAAAGCCAGGCCTACCCAGGGCTACCAGAGCCTGGGTACATGCCGGAGGCTAAGTCCCTAGCAGGTGGAAGGCTGCAATTTGCTATGGAAAGCTGCAATTTGCTAAAAATCCACCGGATGGCAACGGAGAGCGGCTCTCCCCGGCTCGTCCACAAGGCGGCGCCACTTCCAGGCGACCCAGGGGGCTAAGCCTGAGGCGGCAGGCCGGCCCAGGGTTCCAGGACAGAGGGAGAGATCGTCCCAGGCGGCTGGGAAAAGCCAGGCCGACCCAGGGCTGCCGGAGCCTGGGTAATGCCAGAGGCCGAGTCCCTAGCAGGTGGCAGGCTGCTAGCGTCTACCAGAGGGCGAGATCCCGCCTCCCCGAGCGGCCGGGGAGAGAGGATTTGCAGGAGCTGACAGGCGCGCAGAAGGGAAATCCGGAGAGATGATTGGCAGCCGGCGGAGGCAGCCGCCAGGCGGACCGGAAGGAGAACTGCGGCCGCTGGGAGCGGAAGGGAAATCCCCCGGGCGTCCGGGGAGACTAGCGGCCGCGGCAGGCGCGGCGACCCGGCGCCGGTGCCGCCATCCCGGGCGAGGCGACGGGCGCCTCCCCGCCGGCGCGGTTGGCACTTCCGTCGACACTTTGCCAAATTTTCAACTTTCAAAATTCCTCCGGCGGCCGTTTTTCACACCGGGGAGCGGCGTCCTCACGCCGGCGGCGGCGCACCTCGGCCGGCAAAAAGGGGTACCTCCTCGAGTCGGTGTCGGGGGTCCCGCCGTGGAACCGGGCGTCGGACGGCCCCGGAGGAGGCCTCGGAGCGGAAAAGGCACTACCGGAATGAGGTTGAATTTGACGGCCGGATCCGGGCCGGAGTTCCACAAAGTCGGACACTTTGAGTGGTTGGTCTTCATGTAATGGGACAGGTGACACTCTCTCTGTGACCTACTTTTGAACACCCCCGTCAAGAACCGTGTCCGAGACAGCGAGTCCTGTCAATTAGCTTACCAAAAGTCAGAGTACCAGGGGATCGGACACCCGACTCTGACAAAGTCCCAGTGAACTCTGCTCACAGGCCGCCGACGGCGGATCCCCGCGGGGGGGAGGCAGAGCGAGGGCACCGCCCCCCCGGGTTGCGTGACAAGCCTCTTCAGGTCGCGTGGCAAGCCGCAGTTTTCAGGCGGGCGCCTCCCGCCGAGCCGATCGGCACTTAGACGCTTTGGGGGAAAAAAAGGTCAAACGCACAAAAAAAAAACCCCATAAAACACGGACCATAAGAGATCCCCCGGGCGGCCGGGGAGAGATGATTGGCAGGAGCTGACAGGCGCGCAGAAGGGAAATCCCCCGAGCGGCCGCTGGCAGGCACGGCGACCCGGCGCCGGTGCCGCCATCCCGGGCGAGGCGACGGGCGCCCCCCGCTGAGCCGATCGGCTCTTAGACACTTTGGGGAAAAAAAAGACAAACTTTGAAATAAAACCCCACGAAACACGGACCTTAACGAGATCCCCCGGGCGGCCGGGGAGAGATGATTGGCAGGAGCTGCCAGGCGCGCAGAAGGGAAATCCCCCTTGGCGGCCGGGGAGAGATGATTGGCAGGAGCTGACAGGCGCGCAGAAGGGAAATCCCCCGGGCGGCCGGGGAGAGATGATTGGCAGCCGGCGGAGGCAGCCGCCAGGCGGACCAGAAGGAGAACTGCGGCCGCTGGGAGCGGAAGGGAAATCCCCCGGGCGTCCGGGGAGACTAGCGGCCGCTGGCAGGCGCGGCGACCCGGCGCCGGTGCCGCCATCCCGGGCGAGGCGACGGGCGCCTCCCCGCCGGCGCGGTTGGCACTTCCGTCGACACTTTGCCAAATTTTCAACTTTCAAAATTCCTCCGGCGGCCGTTTTTCACACCGGGGAGCGGCGTCCTCACGCCGGCGGCGGCGCACCTCGGCCGGCAAAAAGGGGTACCACCTCGAGTCGGTGTCGGGGGTCCCGCCGTGGAACCGGGCGTCGGACGGCCCCGGAGGAGGCCTCGGAGCGGAAAAGGCACTACCGGAATGAGGTTGAATTTGACGGCCGGATCCGGGCCGGAGTTCCACAAAGTCGGACACTTTGAGTAGTTGGTCTTCATGTAATGGGACAGGTGACACTCTCTCTGTGACATACTTTTGAACACCCCCGTCAAGAACCGTGTCCGAGACAGCGGGTCGTGTCAATTAGCTTACCAAAAGTCGGAGTACCAGGGCCTCGGACATCCGTCTCCGACAAAGTCCCTGCGACCTCAGCTCTCACGCCGCCGATAGTGGATCTCCGCTGGGGGCGAAAAGAGCGAGGACGCGCCGGTTGCGAGACAAGCCCCCTCCGCGTCGCGTGGCAAGCCTCGGACGAGTCACCCGTCACCCGCGGGTCACCCACCGATCGATCTGACGGCCGCCGACCCGGCGGGAAGGGACCCTCGCTCGGCCGGACCTAGGGGGTCCGCGCCGGCTAAGGCGCGGGGTCTTTCCTTCCCTTCAGCTCCGGAGCGGCGTAGCGGAAAAGCTTAAGGCCGGCGCGGCGCCACCCGCCCAGGGCGG
>NW_027440379.1:67500-82500 GCF_031893055.1 Leptodactylus fuscus
TAATGCCGGAGGCTAAGTCCCTAGCAGGTGGAAGGCTGCATTCTGCTAAGTGTCTACCAAGAGGGCACCACTTCCAGGCAACCCAGGGGGCTAAGCCTGAGGCGGCAGGCAGGCCCAGGGTTCCAGGAGAGAGGGAGAGATTGTCCCAGGCGGCTGGGAAAGCCAGGCCTACCCAGGGCTACCCGAGCCTGGGTAACGCCGGAGGCTAAGTCCCTAGCAGGTGGAAGGCTGCAATCTGCTAAAAATCCACCGGATGGCAACGGAGAGGCGCGCTCCCCGGCTTGTCCACAAGGCGGCGCCAGCATTCAGGTTGCAGGCTGCATTCTGCTAAAAATCCACCGGATGGCAACGGAGAGCCGCTCTCCCCGGCTCGTCCACAAGGCGGCGCCACTTCCAGGAGACCCAGGGGGGCGAGCCTGAGGCGGCAGGCTGGCCCAGGGTTCCAGGAGAGAGGGAGAGATTGTCCCAGGCGGCTGGGAGAGCCAGGCCTACCCAGGGCTACCCGAGCCTGGGTAATGCCGGAGGCTCAGTCCCTAGCAGGTGGCAGGCTGCATTCTGCTAAGTGTCTACCAAGAGGGCACCACTTCCAGGCAACCCAGGGGGCTAAGCCTGAGGCGGCAGGCAGGCCCAGGGTTCCAGGAGAGAGGGAGAGATTGTCCCAGGCGGCTGGGAAAGCCAGGCCTACCCAGGGCTACCCGAGCCTGGGTAACGCCGGAGGCTAAGTCCCTAGCAGGTGGAAGGCTGCAATCTGCTAAAAATCCACCGGATGGCAACGGAGAGGCGCGCTCCCCGGCTTGTCCACAAGGCGGCGCCAGCATTCAGGTTGCAGGCTGCATTCTGCTAAAAATCCACCGGATGGCAACGGAGAGCCGCTCTCCCCGGCTCGTCCACAAGGCGGCGCCACTTCCAGGAGACCCAGGGGGGCGAGCCTGAGGCGGCAGGCTGGCCCAGGGTTCCAGGAGAGAGGGAGAGATTGTCCCAGGCGGCTGGGAGAGCCAGGCCTACCCAGGGCTACCCGAGCCTGGGTAATGCCGGAGGCTCAGTCCCTAGCAGGTGGCAGGCTGCATTCTGCTAAGTGTCTACCAAGAGGGCACCACTTCCAGGCAACCCAGGGGGCTAAGCCTGAGGCGGCAGGCAGGCCCAGGGTTCCAGGAGAGAGGGAGAGATTGTCCCAGGCGGCTGGGAAAGCCAGGCCTACCCAGGGCTACCCGAGCCTGGGTAACGCCGGAGGCTAAGTCCCTAGCAGGTGGAAGGCTGCAATCTGCTAAAAATCCACCGGATGGCAACGGAGAGGCGCGCTCCCCGGCTTGTCCACAAGGCGGCGCCAGCATTCAGGTTGCAGGCTGCATTCTGCTAAAAATCCACCGGATGGCAACGGAGAGCCGCTCTCCCCGGCTCGTCCACAAGGCGGCGCCACTTCCAGGAGACCCAGGGGGGCGAGCCTGAGGCGGCAGGCTGGCCCAGGGTTCCAGGAGAGAGGGAGAGATTGTCCCAGGCGGCTGGGAGAGCCAGGCCTACCCAGGGCTACCCGAGCCTGGGTAATGCCGGAGGCTCAGTCCCTAGCAGGTGGCAGGCTGCATTCTGCTAAGTGTCTACCAAGAGGGCACCACTTCCAGGCAACCCAGGGGGCTAAGCCTGAGGCGGCAGGCAGGCCCAGGGTTCCAGGAGAGAGGGAGAGATTGTCCCAGGCGGCTGGGAAAGCCAGGCCTACCCAGGGCTACCCGAGCCTGGGTAATGCCGGAGGCTCAGTCCCTAGCAGGTGGCAGGCTGCATTCTGCTAAGTGTCTACCAAGAGGGCACCACTTCCAGGCAACCCAGGGGGCTAAGCCTGAGGCGGCAGGCAGGCCCAGGGTTCCAGGAGAGAGGGAGAGATTGTCCCAGGCGGCTGGGAAAGCCAGGCCTACCCAGGGCTACCCGAGCCTGGGTAACGCCGGAGGCTAAGTCCCTAGCAGGTGGAAGGCTGCAATCTGCTAAAAATCCACCGGATGGCAACGGAGAGGCGCGCTCCCCGGCTTGTCCACAAGGCGGCGCCAGCATTCAGGTTGCAGGCTGCATTCTGCTAAAAATCCACCGGATGGCAACGGAGAGCCGCTCTCCCCGGCTCGTCCACAAGGCGGCGCCACTTCCAGGAGACCCAGGGGGGCGAGCCTGAGGCGGCAGGCTGGCCCAGGGTTCCAGGAGAGAGGGAGAGATTGTCCCAGGCGGCTGGGAGAGCCAGGCCTACCCAGGGCTACCCGAGCCTGGGTAATGCCGGAGGCTCAGTCCCTAGCAGGTGGCAGGCTGCATTCTGCTAAGTGTCTACCAAGAGGGCACCACTTCCAGGCAACCCAGGGGGCTAAGCCTGAGGCGGCAGGCAGGCCCAGGGTTCCAGGAGAGAGGGAGAGATTGTCCCAGGCGGCTGGGAAAGCCAGGCCTACCCAGGGCTACCCGAGCCTGGGTAACGCCGGAGGCTAAGTCCCTAGCAGGTGGAAGGCTGCAATCTGCTAAAAATCCACCGGATGGCAACGGAGAGGCGCGCTCCCCGGCTTGTCCACAAGGCGGCGCCAGCATTCAGGTTGCAGGCTGCATTCTGCTAAAAATCCACCGGATGGCAACGGAGAGCCGCTCTCCCCGGCTCGTCCACAAGGCGGCGCCACTTCCAGGAGACCCAGGGGGGCGAGCCTGAGGCGGCAGGCTGGCCCAGGGTTCCAGGAGAGAGGGAGAGATTGTCCCAGGCGGCTGGGAGAGCCAGGCCTACCCAGGGCTACCCGAGCCTCGGTAATGCCGGAGGCTCAGTCCCTAGCAGGTGGCAGGCTGCATTCTGCTAAGTGTCTACCAAGAGGGCACCACTTCCAGGCAACCCAGGGGGCTAAGCCTGAGGCGGCAGGCAGGCCCAGGGTTCCAGGAGAGAGGGAGAGATTGTCCCAGGCGGCTGGGAAAGCCAGGCCTACCCAGGGCTACCCGAGCCTGGGTAACGCCGGAGGCTAAGTCCCTAGCAGGTGGAAGGCTGCAATCTGCTAAAAATCCACCGGATGGCAACGGAGAGGCGCGCTCCCCGGCTTGTCCACAAGGCGGCGCCAGCATTCAGGTTGCAGGCTGCATTCTGCTAAAAATCCACCGGATGGCAACGGAGAGCCGCTCTCCCCGGCTCGTCCACAAGGCGGCGCCACTTCCAGGAGACCCAGGGGGGCGAGCCTGAGGCGGCAGGCTGGCCCAGGGTTCCAGGAGAGAGGGAGAGATTGTCCCCGGCGGCTGGGAGAGCCAGGCCGACTCAGGGCTCCATAAGCCCGGTAGAAGCTGAAGATTAAGCCCCCAGTCTACCAGCTACCCTCCCTGGAGCTCAGCTTAGGGAGAAGTCTCATTTAGCTGGATAAGTCACATTCGGGCGGACAAGTCACATTTGCCAGCATAAGTCACATTTGGGAGGACAAGTCACATTTCCCAGCATAAGTCACATTTGGGAGGACAAGTCACATTTGCCAGCATAAGTCACATTTGCCAGCATAAGTCACATTTGCCAGCATAAGTCACATTTGCCAGCATAAGTCACATTTGCCAGCATAAGTCACATTTGCCAGCATAAGTCACATTTGCCAGCATAAGTCACATTTGCCAGCATAAGTCACATTTGCCAGCATAAGTCACATTTGGGAGGACAAGTCACATTTCCCAGCATAAGTCACATTTGCCAGCATAAGTCACATTTGCCAGCATAAGTCACATTTGCCAGCATAAGTCACATTTGCCAGCATAAGTCACATTTGCCAGCATAAGTCACATTTGCCAGCATAAGTCACATTTGGGAGGACAAGTCACATTTCCCAGCATAAGTCACATTTGCCAGCATAAGTCACATTTGCCAGCATAAGTCACATTTGCCAGCATAAGTCACATTTGCCAGCATAAGTCACATTTCCAAGCATAAGTCACATTTCCAAGCATAAGTCACAGTTGGACTTAATAGTCGGGCCCAGAGAGATTCCCATGAGTGCTATCTCTGGCAGTGGGCTTAATAGTCGGCCCCGGAGGGTCGGCGGTGGGACTTAATAGTCGGCCCCGGAGGGTCGGCGGTGGGACTTAATAGTCGGCCCCGGAGGGTCGGCGGTGGGACTTAATAGTCGGCCCCGGAGGGTCGGCGGTGGGACTTAATAGTCGGCCCCGGAGGGTCGGCGGTGGGACTTAATAGTCGGCCCCGGAGGGTCGGCGGTGGGACTTAATAGTCGGCCCCGGAGGGTCGGCGGTGGGACTTAATAGTCGGCCCCGGAGGGTCGGCGGTGGGACTTAATAGTCGGCCCCGGAGGGTCGGCGGTGGGACTTAATAGTCGGCCCCGGAGGGTCGGCGGTGGGACTTAATAGTCGGCCCCGGAGGGTCGGCGGTGGGACTTAATAGTCGGCCCCGGAGGGTCGGCGGTGGGACTTAATAGTCGGCCCCGGAGGGTCGGCGGTGGGACTTAATAGTCGGCCCCGGAGGGTCGGCGGTGGGACTTAATAGTCGGCCCCGGAGGGTCGGCGGTGGGACTTAATAGTCGGCCCCGGAGGGTCGGCGGTGGGACTTAATAGTCGGCCCCGGAGGGTCGGCGGTGGGACTTAATAGTCGGCCCCGGAGGGTCGGCGGTGGGACTTAATAGTCGGCCCCGGAGGGTCGGCGGTGGGACTTAATAGTCGGCCCCGGAGGGTCGGCGGTGGGACTTAATAGTCGGCCCCGGAGGGTCGGCGGTGGGACTTAATAGTCGGCCCCGGAGGGTCGGCGGTGGGACTTAATAGTCGGCCCCGGAGGGTCGGCGGTGGGACTTAATAGTCGGCCCCGGAGAGACTTCCAGGGACGGCCGTTTGTCAGGGGGCTTAATGGCGGGGTCCGATCGGCCTCCCGTGGAAGCCTGCCTGGGGGAGCGGTGAGGACTCTTGAGGGCCAGCGGAAGGAAGAGGTGGTGCTGTATTTGACCCCGGCTGCCGGGAGATGGGGAGCTGGAGGGTTGCCCCGAGGCGGGGTCTGCAGGGAGAACCGGGTTCCGGAGCGGGCGGGCCTAGGGGAGGCAAGCCGGGCCGGGGCTCACCCTCCTGGGCAGGGTCCGAGGGGAGCTTCCCCCTGAGAGAACTTCCACTTCCGTAGACACTTTGACAAAAAAAACCCCCCAAAAAAACGGAGCCCCCGAGGAGGCCTTCCTGCGGCGAGCGCCAGGCCGGGCTGGGGCTACCCAAGCCTGGGTACATGCCGGAGGCTGAGTCCCTAACAGGTGGAAGGCTGCATTCTGCTAAGTGTCTACCAGAGGGCGACACTTCCAGGAGACCCAGGGGGCTAAGCCTGAGGCGGCAGGCTGGCCCAGGGTTCCAGGAGAGAGGGAGAGACCGTCCCAGGCGGCTGGGAGAGCCAGGCCTACCCAGGGCTACCCGAGCCGGGGTACATGCCGGAGGCTAAGTCCCTAGCAGGTGGAAGGCTGCATTCTGCTAAGTGTCTACCAGAGGGCGACACTTCCAGGAGACCCAGGGGGCTAAGCCTGAGGCGGCAGGCTGGCCCAGGGTTCCAGGAGGGAGGGAGAGATCGTCCCGGGCGGCTGGGAAAAAAGCCAGGCCGACCCAGGGCTACCCGAGCCTGGGCAAAGCCAGAGGCTAAGTCCCTAGCAGGTGGCAGGCTGCGTTCTGCTAAGTGTCTTCCAGAGGGAGACACTTCCAGGAGACCCAGGGGGCTAAGCCTGAGGGCGGCAGGCCGGCCATGGGTTCCAGGAGGGAGGGAGAGATTGTCCCAGGCGGCTGGGAAAGCCAGGGCTACCCGAGCCTGGGTAACGCCAGAGACTTAGTCCCTAGCAGCTGGCAGGCTGCAATCTGCTAAAAATCCACCGGATGGCAACGGAGAGCCGCAGTCCCCGGCTCGTCCACAAGGCGGCGCCAGCACTCGGGTTGCAGGCTGCATTCTGTTAAAAATCCACCGGATGGCAACGTAGAGCCGCTCTCCCCGGCTCATCCACAAGGCGGCGCCACTTCCAGGCGACCCAGGGGGCTAAGCCTGAGGTGGCAGGCCGGCCCAGGGTTCCAGGAGAGAGGGAGAGATCGTCCCGGGCGGCTGGGAAAAAAGCCAGGCCGACCCAGGGCTACCCAAGCCTGGGTAAAGCCAGAGGCTAAGTCCCTAGCAGGTGGCAGGCTGCGTTCTGCTAAGTGTCTTCCAGAGGGAGACACTTCCAGGAGACCCAGGGGGCTAAGCCTGAGGCGGCAGGCTGGCCCAGGGTTCCAGGAGAGAGGGAGAGACCGTCCCAGGCGGCTGGGAGAGCCAGGCCTACCCAGGGCTACCCGAGCCGGGGTACATGCCGGAGGCTAAGTCCCTAGCAGGTGGAAGGCTGCATTCTGCTAAGTGTCTACCAGAGGGCGACACTTCCAGGAGACCCAGGGGGCTAAGCCTGAGGCGGCAGGCTGGCCCAGGGTTCCAGGAGAGAGGGAGAGACCGTCCCAGGCGGCTGGGAGAGCCAGGCCTACCCAGGGCTACCCGAGCCTGGGTACATGCCGGAGGCTAAGTCCCTAACAGGTGGAAGGCTGCGTTCTGCTAAGTGTCTACCAGAGGGCGACACTTCCAGGAGACCCAGGGGGCTAAGCCTGAGGCGGCAGGCTGGCCATGGGTTCCAGGAGGGAGGGAGAGATGGTCCCAGGCGGCTGGGAAAGCCAGGCCTACCCGAGCCTGGGTAATGCCAGAGGCTAAGTCCCTAGCAGGTGGAAGGCTGCAATCTGCTAAAAATCCACCGGATGGCAACGGAGAGCCGCAGTCCCCGGCTCGTCCACAAGGCGGCGCCAGCACTCGGGTTGCAGGCTGCATTCTGCTAAAAATCCACCGGATGGCAACGGAGAGCCGCTCTCCCCCGCTTGCCCACAAGGCGGCGCCACTTCCAGGCGACCCAGGGGGCTAAGCCTGAGGTGGCAGGCCGGCCCAGGGTTCCAGGAGAGAGGGAGAGATCGTCCCAGGCGGCTGGGACAGCCAGGCCTACCCGAGCCTGGGTAATGCCAGAGGCTAAGTCCCTAGCAGGTGGAAGGCTGCAATCTGCTAAAAATCCACCGGATGGCAACGGAGAGCCGCGGTCCCCGGCTCGTCCACAAGGCGGCGCCAGCACTCGGGTTGCAGGCTGCATTCTGCTAAAAATCCACCGGATGGCAACGGAGAGCCGCTCTCCCCCGCTTGTCCACAAGGCGGCGCCACTTCCAGGCGACCCAGGGGGCTAAGCCTGAGGGCGGCAGGCCGGCCCAGGGTTCCAGGAGAGAGGGAGAGATCGTCCCAGGCGGCTGGGACAGCCAGGCCGACCCGAGCCTGGGTAATGCCAGAGGCTAAGTCCCTAGCAGGTGGAAGGCTGCAATCTGCTAAGTGTCTACCAAGAGGGCACCACTTCCAGGCAACCCAGGGGGCTAAGCCTGAGGCGGCAGGCTGGCCCAGGGTTCCAGGAGAGAGGGAGAGATCGTCCCAGGCGGCTGGGAAAAAAGCCAGGCCGACCCAGGGCTACCCTAGCCTGGGTAAAGCCAGAGGCTAAGTCCCTAGCAGGCGGCAGGCTGCGTTCTGCTAAGTGACTTCCAGAGGGAGACACTTCCAGGAGACCCAGGGGGCTAAGCCTGAGGGCGGCAGGCCGGCCCAGGGTTCCAGGAGAGAGGGAGAGTTCGTCCCAGGCGGCTGGGAAAAAAGCCAGGCCTACCCAGGGCTACCCGAGCCTGGGTACATGCCGGAGGCTAAGTCCCTAGCAGGTGGAAGGCTGCAATCTGCTAAAAATCCACCGGATGGCAACGGAGAGCCGCGGTCCCCGGCTCGTCCACAAGGCGGCGCCAGCACTCGGGTTGCAGGCTGCATTCTGCTAAAAATCCACCGGATGGCAACGGAGAGCCGCTCTCCCCCGCTTGTCCACAAGGCGGCGCCACTTCCAGGCGACCCAGGGGGCTAAGCCTGAGGGCGGCAGGCCGGCCCAGGGTTCCAGGAGAGAGGGAGAGATCGTCCCAGGCGGCTGGGAAAGCCAGGCCTACCCAGGGCTACCCGAGCCTGGGTACATGCCGGAGGCTAAGTCCCTAGCAGGTGGAAGGCTGCATTCTGCTAAGTGTCTACCAGAGGTAGACGCTTCCAGGAAACCCAGGGGGCTAAGCCTGAGGGCGGCAGGCCGGCCATGGGCTCCAGGAGAGAGGGAGAGATTGTCCCAGGCGGCTGGGAAAGCCAGGCCTACCCAGGGCTACCCGAGCCTGGATACATGCCGGAGGCTAAGTCCCTAGCAGGTGGAAGGCTGCATTCTGCTAAAAATCCACCGGATGGCAACGGAGAGCCGCGGTCCCCGGCTCGTCCACAAGGCGGCGCCAGCACTCGGGTTGCAGGCTGCATTCTGCTAAAAATCCACCGGATGGCAACGGAGAGCCGCTCTCCCCGGCTCGTCCACAAGGCGGCGCCACTTCCAGGCGACCCAGGGGGCTAAGCCTGAGGGCGGCAGGCCGGCCCAGGGTTCCAGGAGAGAGGGAGAGATCGTCCCGGGCGGCTGGGAAAAAAGCCAGGCCGACCCAGGGCTACCCTAGCCTGGGTAAAGCCAGAGGCTAAGTCCCTAGCAAGGCGGTAGGCTGCGTTCTGCTAAGTGACTTCCAGAGGGAGACACTTCCAGGAGACCCAGGGGGCTAAGCCTGAGGGCGGCAGGCCGGCCCGGGGTTCCAGGAGAGAGGGAGAGATCGTCCCAGGCGGCTGGGAAAAAAGCCAGGCCGACCCAGGGCCACCCCAGCCTGGGTAAAGCCAGAGGATAAGTCCCTAGCAGGTGGAAAGCTGCAATTTGCTATGGAAAGCTGCAATTTGCTATGGAAAGCTGCAATTTGCTAAAAATCCACCGGATGGCAACGTAGAGCCGCTCTCCCCGGCTCGTCCACAAGGCGGCGCCACTTCCGGGCGACCCAGGGGGCTAAGCCTGAGGGCGGCAGGCCGGCCCAGGGTTCCAGGAGAGAGGGAGAGATCGTCCCGGGCGGCTGGGAAAAAGCCAGGCCGACCCAGGGCTGCCGTTGCCTGGGTAATGCCGGAGGCCGAGTCCCTAGCAGGTGGCAGGCTGCTAGCGTCTACCAGAGGGCGAGATCCCGCCTCCCCGAGCGGCCGGGGAGAGAGGATTTGCAGGAGCTGACAGGCGCGCACGCAGAAGGGAAATCCCCCTTGGCGGCCGGGGGGAGAGACGATTTGCAGGAGCTGACAGGCGCGCACGCGCGCGCGCAGAAGGGAAAGTCCCCGGGCGGCCGCGGGGAGAGAGGAGAGATGATTGGCAGGAGCTGACAGGCGCGCACGCGCAGAAGGGAAGTCACCCTCGGCGGGCGGCGGGAGAGACGATTTGCAGGAGCTGACAGGCGCGCACGCGCAGAAGGGAGAGTCGTCCCCCCCGGGCCGGGGAGAGAGATGATTGGCAGCCGGCGGAGGTAGCTGCCAGGCGGACCAGAAGGAGAACTGCGGCCGCTCCGAGCAGAAGGGAAATCCCCCGGGCCTCCGGGGAGACGAGCGGCCTCTGGCAGGCGCGGCGAGCCGGCGCCGGCGCCGCCATCCCGGGCGAGGCGACGGGCGCCTCCCGCCCGGCGCATATGGCACTTCCGTCGACACTTAGTCAAATTTTCAACTTTCAAAATTCCTCCGGCGGCCGTGTTTCACTCCGGGGAGCGGCGCCCTCACGCCGGCGGCGGCGCGCCTCGGCCGGCACGAAGGGGTACCACCTCGAGTCGGTGTCGGGGGTCCCGCCGTGGAACCGGGCGTCGGACGGCCCCGGAGGAGGCCTCGGAGCCGAAAAGGCACTACCGGAATGAGGTTGAATTTGACGGCCGGATCCGGGCCGGAGTTCCACAAAGTCGGACACTTTGAGTGGTTGGTCTTCATGTAATGGGACAGGTGACACTCTCTCTGTGACCTACTTTTGAACACCCCCGTCAAGAACCGTGTCCGAGACAGCGTGTGCTGTCAATTAGCTTACCAAAAGTCAGAGTACCAGGGCATCGGACACCCGACTCTGACAAAGTCCCAGTGAACTCTGCTGACAGGCCGCCGACGGCGGATCCCTGCGGGGGGGAGGCAGAGCGAGGGCACCGCCCCCCCGGGTTGCGAGACAAGCCTCTTTAGGTCGCGTGGCAAGCCTCGGTTTTCAGGCGGGCGCTTCCCGCCGAGCCAATCGGCACTTTTAGACACTTTTGGGGAAAAAAAAAAGAAAAAGTCAAACTTTGAAAAATAAATAACCAACGAAACACGGACCAATGAGAACCGCTTCCGGCTGGTCGCGGAAGGGAGAGATGATTGGCAGGAGCTGCCCTGCGCGCTAGAATGAGAACTGCGGCCGCTCCGAGCAGAAGGGAAATCCCCCGGGCGGGCCAGGGGAGACGAGCGGCCGCTGGCAGGTACGGCGAGAGGGCGCCGGTGCCGCCATCCCGGGCGAGGCGACGGGCGCCCCCCGCTGAGCCGATCGGCTCTCGGACACTTTGGGGAAAAAAATAAAAAATAAAAAAGGCAAACTTTGAAATAAAACCCCACGAAACACGGACCTCGGTGAGATCCCCCGGGCGGCCGGGGAGAGATGATTGGCAGGAGCTGCCAGGCGCGCAGAAGGGAAGTCCCCCTGTGCGGCCGGGGAGAGATGATTGGCAGCAGGCGGAGGCAGCCGCCAGGCGGACCAGAAGGAGAACTGCGGCCGCTCCGAGCAGAAGGGAAATCCCCCGGCGCGGGCCAGGGGAGACGAGCGGCCGCTGGCAGGTACGGCGAGAGGGCGCCGGTGCCGCCATCCCGGGGGAGGCGACGGGCGCCTCCCGCCGAGCCGATCGGCACTTTTAGACACTTTGGGGGAAAAAGACCGACATTTTAATAAACCCCATACAACACGGACCAGTGAGAACTGCAGCCGGCCGGCCGGCCGGCCGGCGCAGAAGGGAGGTCCCCCGGGAGGGCCGGGGGAGAGATGATTGGCAGGCGGAGGTAGCTGCCAGGCGCGCGCAGAAGGGAAGTTCCCCCGGGCGGCCGGGGGGAGAGAGAGAGAGAGATGATTGGCAGCCGGCGGAGGTAGCTGCCAGGCGGACCAGAACGAGAACTGCGGCCGCTCGGAGCGGAAGGGGAAGTCTGAGGCGGCAGGCCGGCCCAGGGTTCATGGAGAGAGGGAGAGATTGTCCCAGGCGGCTGGGAAAAAAGCCAGGCCGACCCAGGGCCACCCCAGCCTGGGTAAAGCCAGAGGATAAGTCCCTAGCAGGCGGCAGGCTGCGTTCTGCTAAGTGTCTACCGAGAGGGCACCACTTCCAGGCAACCCAGGGGGCTAAGCCTGAGGCGGCAGGCTGGCCCAGGGTTCCAGGAGAAGAGGGAGAGATCGTCCCAGGCGGCTGGGAAAGCCAGGCCTACCCAGGGCTACCCGAGCCTGGGCACATGCCGGAGGCTAAGTCCCTAGCAGGTGGAAGGCTGCAATCTGCTAAAAATCCACCGGATGGCAACGGAGAGCCGCAGTCCCCGGCTCGTCCACAAGGCGGCGCCAGCACTCGGGTTGCAGGCTGCATTCTGCTAAAAATCCACCGGATGGCAACGGAGAGCCGCTCTCCCCGGCTCGTCCACAAGGCGGCGCCACTTCCAGGCGACCCAGGGGGCTAAGCCTGAGGCGGCAGGCCGGCCCAGGGTTCCAGGAGAGAGAGGGAGAGATCGTCCCAGGCGGCTGGGAAAGCCAGGCCGACCCAGGGCTACCCGAGCCTGGGTAAAGCCAGAGGCTAAGTCCCTAGCAGGTGGCAGGCTGCATGCTGCCAAGTGTCTACCGAGAGGGCACCACTTCCAGGCGACCCAGGGGGCTAAGCCTGAGGCGGCAGGCTGGCCCAGGGTTCCAGGAGAGAGGGAGAGATTGTCCCAGGCGGCTGGGAAAGCCAGGGCTACCCGAGCCTGGGTACATGCCGGAGGCTGAGTCCCTAGCAGGCGGCAGGCTGAATTCTGCTAAGTGTCTACCAGAGGGCGACACTTCCAGGAGACCCAGGGGGCTAAGCCTGAGGCGGCAGGCTGGCCCAGGGTTCCAGGAGAGAGGGAGAGATTGACCCAGGCGGCTGGGAAAGCCAGGCCTACCCAGGGCCACCCGAGCCTGGGTACATGCCGGAGGCTAAGTCCCTAGCAGGTGGAAGGCTGCAATTTGCTATGGAAAGCTGCAATTTGCTAAAAATCCACCGGATGGCAACGGAGAGCGGCTCTCCCCGGCTCGTCCACAAGGCGGCGCCACTTCCAGGCGACCCAGGGGGCTAAGCCTGAGGCGGCAGGCCGGCCCAGGGTTCCAGGAGAGAGGGAGAGATTGTCCCAGGCGGCTGGGAAAGCCAGGCCGACCCAGGGCTACCCGAGCCTGGGTAAAGCCAGAGGCTAAGTCCCTAGCAGGTGGCAGGCTGCATTCTGCTAAGTGTCTACCAAGAGGGCACCACTTCCAGGCAACCCAGGGGGCTAAGCCTGAGGCGGCAGGCTGGCCCAGGGTTCCAGGAGAAGAAGGAGAGATCGTCCCAGGCGGCTGGGAAAGCCAGGCCTACCCAGGGCTACCCGAGCCTGGGTACATGCCGGAGGCTAAGTCCCTAGCAGGTGGAAGGCTGCAATTTGCTATGGAAAGCTGCAATTTGCTAAAAATCCACCGGATGGCAACGGAGAGCGGCTCTCCCCGGCTCGTCCACAAGGCGGCGCCACTTCCAGGCGACCCAGGGGGCTAAGCCTGAGGCGGCAGGCCGGCCCAGGGTTCCAGGAGAGAGGGAGAGATTGTCCCAGGCGGCTGGGAAAGCCAGGCCGACCCAGGGCTACCCGAGCCTGGGTAAAGCCAGAGGCTAAGTCCCTAGCAGGTGGCAGGCTGCATTCTGCTAAGTGTCTACCAAGAGGGCACCACTTCCAGGCGACCCAGGGGGCTAAGCCTGAGGCGGCAGGCTGGCCCAGGGTTCCAGGAGAGAGGGAGAGATTTGTCCCAGGCGGCTGGGAAAGCCAGGCCTACCCAGGGCTACCAGAGCCTGGGTACATGCCGGAGGCTAAGTCCCTAGCAGGTGGAAGGCTGCAATTTGCTATGGAAAGCTGCAATTTGCTAAAAATCCACCGGATGGCAACGGAGAGCGGCTCTCCCCGGCTCGTCCACAAGGCGGCGCCACTTCCAGGCGACCCAGGGGGCTAAGCCTGAGGCGGCAGGCCGGCCCAGGGTTCCAGGACAGAGGGAGAGATCGTCCCAGGCGGCTGGGAAAAGCCAGGCCGACCCAGGGCTGCCGGAGCCTGGGTAATGCCAGAGGCCGAGTCCCTAGCAGGTGGCAGGCTGCTAGCGTCTACCAGAGGGCGAGATCCCGCCTCCCCGAGCGGCCGGGGAGAGAGGATTTGCAGGAGCTGACAGGCGCGCAGAAGGGAAATCCGGAGAGATGATTGGCAGCCGGCGGAGGCAGCCGCCAGGCGGACCGGAAGGAGAACTGCGGCCGCTGGGAGCGGAAGGGAAATCCCCCGGGCGTCCGGGGAGACTAGCGGCCGCGGCAGGCGCGGCGACCCGGCGCCGGTGCCGCCATCCCGGGCGAGGCGACGGGCGCCTCCCCGCCGGCGCGGTTGGCACTTCCGTCGACACTTTGCCAAATTTTCAACTTTCAAAATTCCTCCGGCGGCCGTTTTTCACACCGGGGAGCGGCGTCCTCACGCCGGCGGCGGCGCACCTCGGCCGGCAAAAAGGGGTACCTCCTCGAGTCGGTGTCGGGGGTCCCGCCGTGGAACCGGGCGTCGGACGGCCCCGGAGGAGGCCTCGGAGCGGAAAAGGCACTACCGGAATGAGGTTGAATTTGACGGCCGGATCCGGGCCGGAGTTCCACAAAGTCGGACACTTTGAGTGGTTGGTCTTCATGTAATGGGACAGGTGACACTCTCTCTGTGACCTACTTTTGAACACCCCCGTCAAGAACCGTGTCCGAGACAGCGAGTCCTGTCAATTAGCTTACCAAAAGTCAGAGTACCAGGGGATCGGACACCCGACTCTGACAAAGTCCCAGTGAACTCTGCTCACAGGCCGCCGACGGCGGATCCCCGCGGGGGGGAGGCAGAGCGAGGGCACCGCCCCCCCGGGTTGCGTGACAAGCCTCTTCAGGTCGCGTGGCAAGCCGCAGTTTTCAGGCGGGCGCCTCCCGCCGAGCCGATCGGCACTTAGACGCTTTGGGGGAAAAAAAGGTCAAACGCACAAAAAAAAAACCCCATAAAACACGGACCATAAGAGATCCCCCGGGCGGCCGGGGAGAGATGATTGGCAGGAGCTGACAGGCGCGCAGAAGGGAAATCCCCCGAGCGGCCGCTGGCAGGCACGGCGACCCGGCGCCGGTGCCGCCATCCCGGGCGAGGCGACGGGCGCCCCCCGCTGAGCCGATCGGCTCTTAGACACTTTGGGGAAAAAAAAGACAAACTTTGAAATAAAACCCCACGAAACACGGACCTTAACGAGATCCCCCGGGCGGCCGGGGAGAGATGATTGGCAGGAGCTGCCAGGCGCGCAGAAGGGAAATCCCCCTTGGCGGCCGGGGAGAGATGATTGGCAGGAGCTGACAGGCGCGCAGAAGGGAAATCCCCCGGGCGGCCGGGGAGAGATGATTGGCAGCCGGCGGAGGCAGCCGCCAGGCGGACCAGAAGGAGAACTGCGGCCGCTGGGAGCGGAAGGGAAATCCCCCGGGCGTCCGGGGAGACTAGCGGCCGCTGGCAGGCGCGGCGACCCGGCGCCGGTGCCGCCATCCCGGGCGAGGCGACGGGCGCCTCCCCGCCGGCGCGGTTGGCACTTCCGTCGACACTTTGCCAAATTTTCAACTTTCAAAATTCCTCCGGCGGCCGTTTTTCACACCGGGGAGCGGCGTCCTCACGCCGGCGGCGGCGCACCTCGGCCGGCAAAAAGGGGTACCACCTCGAGTCGGTGTCGGGGGTCCCGCCGTGGAACCGGGCGTCGGACGGCCCCGGAGGAGGCCTCGGAGCGGAAAAGGCACTACCGGAATGAGGTTGAATTTGACGGCCGGATCCGGGCCGGAGTTCCACAAAGTCGGACACTTTGAGTAGTTGGTCTTCATGTAATGGGACAGGTGACACTCTCT
>NW_027440379.1:92500-107500 GCF_031893055.1 Leptodactylus fuscus
CCTGGGTAACGCCAGAGACTAAGTCCCTAGCAGGTGGCAGGCTGCAATCTGCTAAAAATCCACCGGATGGCAACGGAGAGCCGCGCTCCCCGGCTTGTCCACAAGGCGGCTCCACTTCCAGGAAACCCAGGGGGGCGAGCCTGAGGCGGCAGGCCGGCCATGGGTTCCAGGAGAGAGGGAGAGATTGTCCCAGGCGGCTGGGAAAGCCAGGGCTACCCGAGCCTGGGTACATGCCGGAGGCTGAGTCCCTAGCAGGCGGCAGGCTGAATTCTGCTAAGTGTCTACCAAGAGGGCACCACTTCCAGGCAACCCAGGGGGCTAAGCCTGAGGCGGCAGGCTGGCCCAGGGTTCCAGGAGAGAGGGAGAGATTGTCCCAGGCGGCTGGGAAAGCCAGGCCTACCCAGGGCTACCCGAGCCTGGGTAATGCCGGAGGCTAAGTCCCTAGCAGGTGGAAGGCTGCATTCTGCTAAGTGTCTACCAAGAGGGCACCACTTCCAGGCAACCCAGGGGGCTAAGCCTGAGGCGGCAGGCAGGCCCAGGGTTCCAGGAGAGAGGGAGAGATTGTCCCAGGCGGCTGGGAAAGCCAGGCCTACCCAGGGCTACCCGAGCCTGGGTAACGCCGGAGGCTAAGTCCCTAGCAGGTGGAAGGCTGCAATCTGCTAAAAATCCACCGGATGGCAACGGAGAGGCGCGCTCCCCGGCTTGTCCACAAGGCGGCGCCAGCATTCAGGTTGCAGGCTGCATTCTGCTAAAAATCCACCGGATGGCAACGGAGAGCCGCTCTCCCCGGCTCGTCCACAAGGCGGCGCCACTTCCAGGAGACCCAGGGGGGCGAGCCTGAGGCGGCAGGCTGGCCCAGGGTTCCAGGAGAGAGGGAGAGATTGTCCCAGGCGGCTGGGAGAGCCAGGCCTACCCAGGGCTACCCGAGCCTGGGTAATGCCGGAGGCTCAGTCCCTAGCAGGTGGCAGGCTGCATTCTGCTAAGTGTCTACCAAGAGGGCACCACTTCCAGGCAACCCAGGGGGCTAAGCCTGAGGCGGCAGGCAGGCCCAGGGTTCCAGGAGAGAGGGAGAGATTGTCCCAGGCGGCTGGGAAAGCCAGGCCTACCCAGGGCTACCCGAGCCTGGGTAACGCCGGAGGCTAAGTCCCTAGCAGGTGGAAGGCTGCAATCTGCTAAAAATCCACCGGATGGCAACGGAGAGGCGCGCTCCCCGGCTTGTCCACAAGGCGGCGCCAGCATTCAGGTTGCAGGCTGCATTCTGCTAAAAATCCACCGGATGGCAACGGAGAGCCGCTCTCCCCGGCTCGTCCACAAGGCGGCGCCACTTCCAGGAGACCCAGGGGGGCGAGCCTGAGGCGGCAGGCTGGCCCAGGGTTCCAGGAGAGAGGGAGAGATTGTCCCAGGCGGCTGGGAGAGCCAGGCCTACCCAGGGCTACCCGAGCCTGGGTAATGCCGGAGGCTCAGTCCCTAGCAGGTGGCAGGCTGCATTCTGCTAAGTGTCTACCAAGAGGGCACCACTTCCAGGCAACCCAGGGGGCTAAGCCTGAGGCGGCAGGCAGGCCCAGGGTTCCAGGAGAGAGGGAGAGATTGTCCCAGGCGGCTGGGAAAGCCAGGCCTACCCAGGGCTACCCGAGCCTGGGTAACGCCGGAGGCTAAGTCCCTAGCAGGTGGAAGGCTGCAATCTGCTAAAAATCCACCGGATGGCAACGGAGAGGCGCGCTCCCCGGCTTGTCCACAAGGCGGCGCCAGCATTCAGGTTGCAGGCTGCATTCTGCTAAAAATCCACCGGATGGCAACGGAGAGCCGCTCTCCCCGGCTCGTCCACAAGGCGGCGCCACTTCCAGGAGACCCAGGGGGGCGAGCCTGAGGCGGCAGGCTGGCCCAGGGTTCCAGGAGAGAGGGAGAGATTGTCCCAGGCGGCTGGGAGAGCCAGGCCTACCCAGGGCTACCCGAGCCTGGGTAATGCCGGAGGCTCAGTCCCTAGCAGGTGGCAGGCTGCATTCTGCTAAGTGTCTACCAAGAGGGCACCACTTCCAGGCAACCCAGGGGGCTAAGCCTGAGGCGGCAGGCAGGCCCAGGGTTCCAGGAGAGAGGGAGAGATTGTCCCAGGCGGCTGGGAAAGCCAGGCCTACCCAGGGCTACCCGAGCCTGGGTAATGCCGGAGGCTCAGTCCCTAGCAGGTGGCAGGCTGCATTCTGCTAAGTGTCTACCAAGAGGGCACCACTTCCAGGCAACCCAGGGGGCTAAGCCTGAGGCGGCAGGCAGGCCCAGGGTTCCAGGAGAGAGGGAGAGATTGTCCCAGGCGGCTGGGAAAGCCAGGCCTACCCAGGGCTACCCGAGCCTGGGTAACGCCGGAGGCTAAGTCCCTAGCAGGTGGAAGGCTGCAATCTGCTAAAAATCCACCGGATGGCAACGGAGAGGCGCGCTCCCCGGCTTGTCCACAAGGCGGCGCCAGCATTCAGGTTGCAGGCTGCATTCTGCTAAAAATCCACCGGATGGCAACGGAGAGCCGCTCTCCCCGGCTCGTCCACAAGGCGGCGCCACTTCCAGGAGACCCAGGGGGGCGAGCCTGAGGCGGCAGGCTGGCCCAGGGTTCCAGGAGAGAGGGAGAGATTGTCCCAGGCGGCTGGGAGAGCCAGGCCTACCCAGGGCTACCCGAGCCTGGGTAATGCCGGAGGCTCAGTCCCTAGCAGGTGGCAGGCTGCATTCTGCTAAGTGTCTACCAAGAGGGCACCACTTCCAGGCAACCCAGGGGGCTAAGCCTGAGGCGGCAGGCAGGCCCAGGGTTCCAGGAGAGAGGGAGAGATTGTCCCAGGCGGCTGGGAAAGCCAGGCCTACCCAGGGCTACCCGAGCCTGGGTAACGCCGGAGGCTAAGTCCCTAGCAGGTGGAAGGCTGCAATCTGCTAAAAATCCACCGGATGGCAACGGAGAGGCGCGCTCCCCGGCTTGTCCACAAGGCGGCGCCAGCATTCAGGTTGCAGGCTGCATTCTGCTAAAAATCCACCGGATGGCAACGGAGAGCCGCTCTCCCCGGCTCGTCCACAAGGCGGCGCCACTTCCAGGAGACCCAGGGGGGCGAGCCTGAGGCGGCAGGCTGGCCCAGGGTTCCAGGAGAGAGGGAGAGATTGTCCCAGGCGGCTGGGAGAGCCAGGCCTACCCAGGGCTACCCGAGCCTGGGTAATGCCGGAGGCTCAGTCCCTAGCAGGTGGCAGGCTGCATTCTGCTAAGTGTCTACCAAGAGGGCACCACTTCCAGGCAACCCAGGGGGCTAAGCCTGAGGCGGCAGGCAGGCCCAGGGTTCCAGGAGAGAGGGAGAGATTGTCCCAGGCGGCTGGGAAAGCCAGGCCTACCCAGGGCTACCCGAGCCTGGGTAACGCCGGAGGCTAAGTCCCTAGCAGGTGGAAGGCTGCAATCTGCTAAAAATCCACCGGATGGCAACGGAGAGGCGCGCTCCCCGGCTTGTCCACAAGGCGGCGCCAGCATTCAGGTTGCAGGCTGCATTCTGCTAAAAATCCACCGGATGGCAACGGAGAGCCGCTCTCCCCGGCTCGTCCACAAGGCGGCGCCACTTCCAGGAGACCCAGGGGGGCGAGCCTGAGGCGGCAGGCTGGCCCAGGGTTCCAGGAGAGAGGGAGAGATTGTCCCCGGCGGCTGGGAGAGCCAGGCCGACTCAGGGCTCCATAAGCCCGGTAGAAGCTGAAGATTAAGCCCCCAGTCTACCAGCTACCCTCCCTGGAGCTCAGCTTAGGGAGAAGTCTCATTTAGCTGGATAAGTCACATTCGGGCGGACAAGTCACATTTGCCAGCATAAGTCACATTTGGGAGGACAAGTCACATTTCCCAGCATAAGTCACATTTGGGAGGACAAGTCACATTTGCCAGCATAAGTCACATTTGCCAGCATAAGTCACATTTGCCAGCATAAGTCACATTTGCCAGCATAAGTCACATTTGCCAGCATAAGTCACATTTGCCAGCATAAGTCACATTTGCCAGCATAAGTCACATTTGCCAGCATAAGTCACATTTGCCAGCATAAGTCACATTTGGGAGGACAAGTCACATTTCCCAGCATAAGTCACATTTGCCAGCATAAGTCACATTTGCCAGCATAAGTCACATTTGCCAGCATAAGTCACATTTGCCAGCATAAGTCACATTTGCCAGCATAAGTCACATTTGGGAGGACAAGTCACATTTCCCAGCATAAGTCACATTTGCCAGCATAAGTCACATTTGCCAGCATAAGTCACATTTGCCAGCATAAGTCACATTTGCCAGCATAAGTCACATTTCCAAGCATAAGTCACATTTCCAAGCATAAGTCACAGTTGGACTTAATAGTCGGGCCCAGAGAGATTCCCATGAGTGCTATCTCTGGCAGTGGGCTTAATAGTCGGCCCCGGAGGGTCGGCGGTGGGACTTAATAGTCGGCCCCGGAGGGTCGGCGGTGGGACTTAATAGTCGGCCCCGGAGGGTCGGCGGTGGGACTTAATAGTCGGCCCCGGAGGGTCGGCGGTGGGACTTAATAGTCGGCCCCGGAGGGTCGGCGGTGGGACTTAATAGTCGGCCCCGGAGGGTCGGCGGTGGGACTTAATAGTCGGCCCCGGAGGGTCGGCGGTGGGACTTAATAGTCGGCCCCGGAGGGTCGGCGGTGGGACTTAATAGTCGGCCCCGGAGGGTCGGCGGTGGGACTTAATAGTCGGCCCCGGAGGGTCGGCGGTGGGACTTAATAGTCGGCCCCGGAGGGTCGGCGGTGGGACTTAATAGTCGGCCCCGGAGGGTCGGCGGTGGGACTTAATAGTCGGCCCCGGAGGGTCGGCGGTGGGACTTAATAGTCGGCCCCGGAGGGTCGGCGGTGGGACTTAATAGTCGGCCCCGGAGGGTCGGCGGTGGGACTTAATAGTCGGCCCCGGAGGGTCGGCGGTGGGACTTAATAGTCGGCCCCGGAGGGTCGGCGGTGGGACTTAATAGTCGGCCCCGGAGGGTCGGCGGTGGGACTTAATAGTCGGCCCCGGAGGGTCGGCGGTGGGACTTAATAGTCGGCCCCGGAGGGTCGGCGGTGGGACTTAATAGTCGGCCCCGGAGGGTCGGCGGTGGGACTTAATAGTCGGCCCCGGAGGGTCGGCGGTGGGACTTAATAGTCGGCCCCGGAGGGTCGGCGGTGGGACTTAATAGTCGGCCCCGGAGGGTCGGCGGTGGGACTTAATAGTCGGCCCCGGAGGGTCGGCGGTGGGACTTAATAGTCGGCCCCGGAGGGTCGGCGGTGGGACTTAATAGTCGGCCCCGGAGGGTCGGCGGTGGGACTTAATAGTCGGCCCCGGAGGGTCGGCGGTGGGACTTAATAGTCGGCCCCGGAGGGTCGGCGGTGGGACTTAATAGTCGGCCCCGGAGGGTCGGCGGTGGGACTTAATAGTCGGCCCCGGAGGGTCGGCGGTGGGACTTAATAGTCGGCCCCGGAGGGTCGGCGGTGGGACTTAATAGTCGGCCCCGGAGGGTCGGCGGTGGGACTTAATAGTCGGCCCCGGAGGGTCGGCGGTGGGACTTAATAGTCGGCCCCGGAGGGTCGGCGGTGGGACTTAATAGTCGGCCCCGGAGGGTCGGCGGTGGGACTTAATAGTCGGCCCCGGAGGGTCGGCGGTGGGACTTAATAGTCGGCCCCGGAGGGTCGGCGGTGGGACTTAATAGTCGGCCCCGGAGGGTCGGCGGTGGGACTTAATAGTCGGCCCCGGAGGGTCGGCGGTGGGACTTAATAGTCGGCCCCGGAGGGTCGGCGGTGGGACTTAATAGTCGGCCCCGGAGGGTCGGCGGTGGGACTTAATAGTCGGCCCCGGAGGGTCGGCGGTGGGACTTAATAGTCGGCCCCGGAGGGTCGGCGGTGGGACTTAATAGTCGGCCCCGGAGGGTCGGCGGTGGGACTTAATAGTCGGCCCCGGAGGGTCGGCGGTGGGACTTAATAGTCGGCCCCGGAGGGTCGGCGGTGGGACTTAATAGTCGGCCCCGGAGGGTCGGCGGTGGGACTTAATAGTCGGCCCCGGAGGGTCGGCGGTGGGACTTAATAGTCGGCCCCGGAGGGTCGGCGGTGGGACTTAATAGTCGGCCCCGGAGGGTCGGCGGTGGGACTTAATAGTCGGCCCCGGAGGGTCGGCGGTGGGACTTAATAGTCGGCCCCGGAGGGTCGGCGGTGGGACTTAATAGTCGGCCCCGGAGGGTCGGCGGTGGGACTTAATAGTCGGCCCCGGAGGGTCGGCGGTGGGACTTAATAGTCGGCCCCGGAGGGTCGGCGGTGGGACTTAATAGTCGGCCCCGGAGGGTCGGCGGTGGGACTTAATAGTCGGCCCCGGAGGGTCGGCGGTGGGACTTAATAGTCGGCCCCGGAGGGTCGGCGGTGGGACTTAATAGTCGGCCCCGGAGGGTCGGCGGTGGGACTTAATAGTCGGCCCCGGAGGGTCGGCGGTGGGACTTAATAGTCGGCCCCGGAGGGTCGGCGGTGGGACTTAATAGTCGGCCCCGGAGGGTCGGCGGTGGGACTTAATAGTCGGCCCCGGAGGGTCGGCGGTGGGACTTAATAGTCGGCCCCGGAGGGTCGGCGGTGGGACTTAATAGTCGGCCCCGGAGGGTCGGCGGTGGGACTTAATAGTCGGCCCCGGAGGGTCGGCGGTGGGACTTAATAGTCGGGCCCGGAGAGACTTCCAGGGACGGCCGTTTGTCAGGGGGCTTAATGGCGGGGTCCGATCGGCCTCCCGTGGAAGCCTGCCTGGGGGAGCGGTGAGGACTCTTGAGGGCCAGCGGAAGGAAGAGGTGGTGCTGTATTTGACCCCGGCTGCCGGGAGATGGGGAGCTGGAGGGTTGCCCCGAGGCGGGGTCTGCAGGGAGAACCGGGTTCCGGAGCGGGCGGGCCTAGGGGAGGCAAGCCGGGCCGGGGCTCACCCTCCTGGGCAGGGTTCGAGGGGAGCTTCCCCCTGAGAGAACTTCCACTTCCGTAGACACTTTGACAAAAAAAACCCCCAAAAAAACGGAGCCCCCGAGGAGGCCTTCCTGCGGCGAGCGCCAGGCCGGGCTGGGGCTACCCAAGCCTGGGTACATGCCGGAGGCTGAGTCCCTAACAGGTGGAAGGCTGCATTCTGCTAAGTGTCTACCAGAGGGCGACACTTCCAGGAGACCCAGGGGGCTAAGCCTGAGGCGGCAGGCTGGCCCAGGGTTCCAGGAGAGAGGGAGAGACCGTCCCAGGCGGCTGGGAGAGCCAGGCCTACCCAGGGCTACCCGAGCCTGGGTACATGCCGGAGGCTAAGTCCCTAGCAGGTGGAAGGCTGCATTCTGCTAAGTGTCTACCAGAGGGCGACACTTCCAGGAGACCCAGGGGGCTAAGCCTGAGGCGGCAGGCTGGCCATGGGTTCCAGGAGGGAGGGAGAGATCGTCCCGGGCGGCTGGGAAAGCCAGGCCTACCCAGGGCTACCCGAGCCTGGGTACATGCCGGAGGCTAAGTCCCTAGCAGGTTGCAGGCTGCGTTCTGCTAAGTGTCTACCAGAGGGCGACACTTCCAGGAGACCCAGGGGGCTAAGCCTGAGGCGGCAGGCTGGCCATGGGTTCCAGGAGGGAGGGAGAGATTGTCCCAGGCGGCTGGGAAAGCCAGGCCTACCCGAGCCTGGGTACATGCCGGAGGCTAAGTCCCTAGCAGGTGGAAGGCTGCAATCTGCTAAAAATCCACCGGATGGCAACGGAGAGCCGCAGTCCCCGGCTCGTCCACAAGGCGGCGCCAGCACTCGGGTTGCAGGCTGCATTCTGTTAAAAATCCACCGGATGGCAACGTAGAGCCGCTCTCCCCCGCTTGTCCACAAGGCGGCGCCACTTCCAGGCAACCCAGGGGGCTAAGCCTGAGGCGGCAGGCTGGCCCAGGGTTCCAGGAGAGAGGGAGAGACCGTCCCAGGCGGCTGGGAGAGCCAGGCCTACCCAGGGCTACCCGAGCCTGGGTACATGCCGGAGGCTAAGTCCCTAGCAGGTGGAAGGCTGCATTCTGCTAAGTGTCTACCAGAGGGCGACACTTCCAGGAGACCCAGGGGGCTAAGCCTGAGGCGGCAGGCTGGCCATGGGTTCCAGGAGGGAGGGAGAGATCGTCCCGGGCGGCTGGGAAAAAAGCCAGGCCGACCCAGGGCTACCCAAGCCTGGGTAAAGCCAGAGGCTAAGTCCCTAGCAGGTGGCAGGCTGCGTTCTGCTAAGTGTCTTCCAGAGGGAGACACTTCCAGGAGACCCAGGGGGCTAAGCCTGAGGGCGGCAGGCCGGCCATGGGTTCCAGGAGGGAGGGAGAGATTGTCCCAGGCGGCTGGGAAAGCCAGGGCTACCCGAGCCTGGGTAACGCCAGAGACTTAGTCCCTAGCAGCTGGCAGGCTGCAATCTGCTAAAAATCCACCGGATGGCAACGGAGAGCCGCAGTCCCCGGCTCGTCCACAAGGCGGCGCCAGCACTCGGGTTGCAGGCTGCATTCTGTTAAAAATCCACCGGATGGCAACGTAGAGCCGCTCTCCCCCGCTTGTCCACAAGGCGGCGCCACTTCCAGGCAACCCAGGGGGCTAAGCCTGAGGCGGCAGGCTGGCCATGGGTTCCAGGAGGGAGGGAGAGATCGTCCCGGGCGGCTGGGAAAGCCAGGCCTACCCAGGGCTACCCGAGCCTGGGTACATGCCGGAGGCTAAGTCCCTAGCAGGTTGCAGGCTGCGTTCTGCTAAGTGTCTACCAGAGGGCGACACTTCCAGGAGACCCAGGGGGCTAAGCCTGAGGCGGCAGGCTGGCCATGGGTTCCAGGAGGGAGGGAGAGATCGTCCCAGGCGGCTGGGAAAGCCAGGCCTACCCGAGCCTGGGTACATGCCGGAGGCTAAGTCCCTAGCAGGTGGAAGGCTGCAATCTGCTAAAAATCCACCGGATGGCAACGGAGAGCCGCGGTCCCCGGCTCGTCCACAAGGCGGCGCCAGCACTCGGGTTGCAGGCTGCATTCTGCTAAAAATCCACCGGATGGCAACGGAGAGCCGCTCTCCCCCGCTTGTCCACAAGGCGGCGCCACTTCCAGGCGACCCAGGGGGCTAAGCCTGAGGGCGGCAGGCCGGCCCAGGGTTCCAGGAGAGAGGGAGAGATCGTCCCAGGCGGCTGGGAAAGCCAGGCCTACCCAGGGCTACCCGAGCCTGGGTACATGCCGGAGGCTAAGTCCCTAGCAGGTGGAAGGCTGCATTCTGCTAAGTGTCTACCAGAGGTAGACGCTTCCAGGAAACCCAGGGGGCTAAGCCTGAGGGCGGCAGGCCGGCCATGGGCTCCAGGAGAGAGGGAGAGATTGTCCCAGGCGGCTGGGAAAGCCAGGCCTACCCAGGGCTACCCGAGCCTGGATACATGCCGGAGGCTAAGTCCCTAGCAGGTGGAAGGCTGCATTCTGCTAAAAATCCACCGGATGGCAACGGAGAGCCGCGGTCCCCGGCTCGTCCACAAGGCGGCGCCAGCACTCGGGTTGCAGGCTGCATTCTGCTAAAAATCCACCGGATGGCAACGGAGAGCCGCTCTCCCCGGCTCGTCCACAAGGCGGCGCCACTTCCAGGCGACCCAGGGGGCTAAGCCTGAGGGCGGCAGGCCGGCCCAGGGTTCCAGGAGAGAGGGAGAGATCGTCCCGGGCGGCTGGGAAAAAAGCCAGGCCGACCCAGGGCTACCCTAGCCTGGGTAAAGCCAGAGGCTAAGTCCCTAGCAAGGCGGTAGGCTGCGTTCTGCTAAGTGACTTCCAGAGGGAGACACTTCCAGGAGACCCAGGGGGCTAAGCCTGAGGGCGGCAGGCCGGCCCGGGGTTCCAGGAGAGAGGGAGAGATCGTCCCAGGCGGCTGGGAAAAAAGCCAGGCCGACCCAGGGCCACCCCAGCCTGGGTAAAGCCAGAGGATAAGTCCCTAGCAGGTGGAAAGCTGCAATTTGCTATGGAAAGCTGCAATTTGCTATGGAAAGCTGCAATTTGCTAAAAATCCACCGGATGGCAACGTAGAGCCGCTCTCCCCGGCTCGTCCACAAGGCGGCGCCACTTCCGGGCGACCCAGGGGGCTAAGCCTGAGGGCGGCAGGCCGGCCCAGGGTTCCAGGAGAGAGGGAGAGATCGTCCCGGGCGGCTGGGAAAAAGCCAGGCCGACCCAGGGCTGCCGTTGCCTGGGTAATGCCGGAGGCCGAGTCCCTAGCAGGTGGCAGGCTGCTAGCGTCTACCAGAGGGCGAGATCCCGCCTCCCCGAGCGGCCGGGGAGAGAGGATTTGCAGGAGCTGACAGGCGCGCACGCAGAAGGGAAATCCCCCTTGGCGGCCGGGGGGAGAGACGATTTGCAGGAGCTGACAGGCGCGCACGCGCGCGCGCAGAAGGGAAAGTCCCCGGGCGGCCGCGGGGAGAGAGGAGAGATGATTGGCAGGAGCTGACAGGCGCGCACGCGCAGAAGGGAAGTCACCCTCGGCGGGCGGCGGGAGAGACGATTTGCAGGAGCTGACAGGCGCGCACGCGCAGAAGGGAGAGTCGTCCCCCCCGGGCCGGGGAGAGAGATGATTGGCAGCCGGCGGAGGTAGCTGCCAGGCGGACCAGAAGGAGAACTGCGGCCGCTCCGAGCAGAAGGGAAATCCCCCGGGCCTCCGGGGAGACGAGCGGCCTCTGGCAGGCGCGGCGAGCCGGCGCCGGCGCCGCCATCCCGGGCGAGGCGACGGGCGCCTCCCGCCCGGCGCATATGGCACTTCCGTCGACACTTAGTCAAATTTTCAACTTTCAAAATTCCTCCGGCGGCCGTGTTTCACTCCGGGGAGCGGCGCCCTCACGCCGGCGGCGGCGCGCCTCGGCCGGCACGAAGGGGTACCACCTCGAGTCGGTGTCGGGGGTCCCGCCGTGGAACCGGGCGTCGGACGGCCCCGGAGGAGGCCTCGGAGCCGAAAAGGCACTACCGGAATGAGGTTGAATTTGACGGCCGGATCCGGGCCGGAGTTCCACAAAGTCGGACACTTTGAGTGGTTGGTCTTCATGTAATGGGACAGGTGACACTCTCTCTGTGACCTACTTTTGAACACCCCCGTCAAGAACCGTGTCCGAGACAGCGTGTGCTGTCAATTAGCTTACCAAAAGTCAGAGTACCAGGGCATCGGACACCCGACTCTGACAAAGTCCCAGTGAACTCTGCTGACAGGCCGCCGACGGCGGATCCCTGCGGGGGGGAGGCAGAGCGAGGGCACCGCCCCCCCGGGTTGCGAGACAAGCCTCTTTAGGTCGCGTGGCAAGCCTCGGTTTTCAGGCGGGCGCTTCCCGCCGAGCCAATCGGCACTTTTAGACACTTTTGGGGAAAAAAAAAAGAAAAAGTCAAACTTTGAAAAATAAATAACCAACGAAACACGGACCAATGAGAACCGCTTCCGGCTGGTCGCGGAAGGGAGAGATGATTGGCAGGAGCTGCCCTGCGCGCTAGAATGAGAACTGCGGCCGCTCCGAGCAGAAGGGAAATCCCCCGGGCGGGCCAGGGGAGACGAGCGGCCGCTGGCAGGTACGGCGAGAGGGCGCCGGTGCCGCCATCCCGGGCGAGGCGACGGGCGCCCCCCGCTGAGCCGATCGGCTCTCGGACACTTTGGGGAAAAAAATAAAAAATAAAAAAGGCAAACTTTGAAATAAAACCCCACGAAACACGGACCTCGGTGAGATCCCCCGGGCGGCCGGGGAGAGATGATTGGCAGGAGCTGCCAGGCGCGCAGAAGGGAAGTCCCCCTGTGCGGCCGGGGAGAGATGATTGGCAGCAGGCGGAGGCAGCCGCCAGGCGGACCAGAAGGAGAACTGCGGCCGCTCCGAGCAGAAGGGAAATCCCCCGGCGCGGGCCAGGGGAGACGAGCGGCCGCTGGCAGGTACGGCGAGAGGGCGCCGGTGCCGCCATCCCGGGGGAGGCGACGGGCGCCTCCCGCCGAGCCGATCGGCACTTTTAGACACTTTGGGGGAAAAAGACCGACATTTTAATAAACCCCATACAACACGGACCAGTGAGAACTGCAGCCGGCCGGCCGGCCGGCCGGCGCAGAAGGGAGGTCCCCCGGGAGGGCCGGGGGAGAGATGATTGGCAGGCGGAGGTAGCTGCCAGGCGCGCGCAGAAGGGAAGTTCCCCCGGGCGGCCGGGGGGAGAGAGAGAGAGAGATGATTGGCAGCCGGCGGAGGTAGCTGCCAGGCGGACCAGAACGAGAACTGCGGCCGCTCGGAGCGGAAGGGGAAGTCTGAGGCGGCAGGCCGGCCCAGGGTTCATGGAGAGAGGGAGAGATTGTCCCAGGCGGCTGGGAAAAAAGCCAGGCCGACCCAGGGCCACCCCAGCCTGGGTAAAGCCAGAGGATAAGTCCCTAGCAGGCGGCAGGCTGCGTTCTGCTAAGTGTCTACCGAGAGGGCACCACTTCCAGGCAACCCAGGGGGCTAAGCCTGAGGCGGCAGGCTGGCCCAGGGTTCCAGGAGAAGAGGGAGAGATCGTCCCAGGCGGCTGGGAAAGCCAGGCCTACCCAGGGCTACCCGAGCCTGGGCACATGCCGGAGGCTAAGTCCCTAGCAGGTGGAAGGCTGCAATCTGCTAAAAATCCACCGGATGGCAACGGAGAGCCGCAGTCCCCGGCTCGTCCACAAGGCGGCGCCAGCACTCGGGTTGCAGGCTGCATTCTGCTAAAAATCCACCGGATGGCAACGGAGAGCCGCTCTCCCCGGCTCGTCCACAAGGCGGCGCCACTTCCAGGCGACCCAGGGGGCTAAGCCTGAGGCGGCAGGCCGGCCCAGGGTTCCAGGAGAGAGAGGGAGAGATCGTCCCAGGCGGCTGGGAAAGCCAGGCCGACCCAGGGCTACCCGAGCCTGGGTAAAGCCAGAGGCTAAGTCCCTAGCAGGTGGCAGGCTGCATGCTGCCAAGTGTCTACCGAGAGGGCACCACTTCCAGGCGACCCAGGGGGCTAAGCCTGAGGCGGCAGGCTGGCCCAGGGTTCCAGGAGAGAGGGAGAGATTGTCCCAGGCGGCTGGGAAAGCCAGGGCTACCCGAGCCTGGGTACATGCCGGAGGCTGAGTCCCTAGCAGGCGGCAGGCTGAATTCTGCTAAGTGTCTACCAGAGGGCGACACTTCCAGGAGACCCAGGGGGCTAAGCCTGAGGCGGCAGGCTGGCCCAGGGTTCCAGGAGAGAGGGAGAGATTGACCCAGGCGGCTGGGAAAGCCAGGCCTACCCAGGGCCACCCGAGCCTGGGTACATGCCGGAGGCTAAGTCCCTAGCAGGTGGAAGGCTGCAATTTGCTATGGAAAGCTGCAATTTGCTAAAAATCCACCGGATGGCAACGGAGAGCGGCTCTCCCCGGCTCGTCCACAAGGCGGCGCCACTTCCAGGCGACCCAGGGGGCTAAGCCTGAGGCGGCAGGCCGGCCCAGGGTTCCAGGAGAGAGGGAGAGATTGTCCCAGGCGGCTGGGAAAGCCAGGCCGACCCAGGGCTACCCGAGCCTGGGTAAAGCCAGAGGCTAAGTCCCTAGCAGGTGGCAGGCTGCATTCTGCTAAGTGTCTACCAAGAGGGCACCACTTCCAGGCAACCCAGGGGGCTAAGCCTGAGGCGGCAGGCTGGCCCAGGGTTCCAGGAGAAGAAGGAGAGATCGTCCCAGGCGGCTGGGAAAGCCAGGCCTACCCAGGGCTACCCGAGCCTGGGTACATGCCGGAGGCTAAGTCCCTAGCAGGTGGAAGGCTGCAATTTGCTATGGAAAGCTGCAATTTGCTAAAAATCCACCGGATGGCAACGGAGAGCGGCTCTCCCCGGCTCGTCCACAAGGCGGCGCCACTTCCAGGCGACCCAGGGGGCTAAGCCTGAGGCGGCAGGCCGGCCCAGGGTTCCAGGAGAGAGGGAGAGATTGTCCCAGGCGGCTGGGAAAGCCAGGCCGACCCAGGGCTACCCGAGCCTGGGTAAAGCCAGAGGCTAAGTCCCTAGCAGGTGGCAGGCTGCATTCTGCTAAGTGTCTACCAAGAGGGCACCACTTCCAGGCGACCCAGGGGGCTAAGCCTGAGGCGGCAGGCTGGCCCAGGGTTCCAGGAGAGAGGGAGAGATTTGTCCCAGGCGGCTGGGAAAGCCAGGCCTACCCAGGGCTACCAGAGCCTGGGTACATGCCGGAGGCTAAGTCCCTAGCAGGTGGAAGGCTGCAATTTGCTATGGAAAGCTGCAATTTGCTAAAAATCCACCGGATGGCAACGGAGAGCGGCTCTCCCCGGCTCGTCCACAAGGCGGCGCCACTTCCAGGCGACCCAGGGGGCTAAGCCTGAGGCGGCAGGCCGGCCCAGGGTTCCAGGACAGAGGGAGAGATCGTCCCAGGCGGCTGGGAAAAGCCAGGCCGACCCAGGGCTGCCGGAGCCTGGGTAATGCCAGAGGCCGAGTCCCTAGCAGGTGGCAGGCTGCTAGCGTCTACCAGAGGGCGAGATCCCGCCTCCCCGAGCGGCCGGGGAGAGAGGATTTGCAGGAGCTGACAGGCGCGCAGAAGGGAAATCCGGAGAGATGATTGGCAGCCGGCGGAGGCAGCCGCCAGGCGGACCGGAAGGAGAACTGCGGCCGCTGGGAGCGGAAGGGAAATCCCCCGGGCGTCCGGGGAGACTAGCGGCCGCGGCAGGCGCGGCGACCCGGCGCCGGTGCCGCCATCCCGGGCGAGGCGACGGGCGCCTCCCCGCCGGCGCGGTTGGCACTTCCGTCGACACTTTGCCAAATTTTCAACTTTCAAAATTCCTCCGGCGGCCGTTTTTCACACCGGGGAGCGGCGTCCTCACGCCGGCGGCGGCGCACCTCGGCCGGCAAAAAGGGGTACCTCCTCGAGTCGGTGTCGGGGGTCCCGCCGTGGAACCGGGCGTCGGACGGCCCCGGAGGAGGCCTCGGAGCGGAAAAGGCACTACCGGAATGAGGTTGAATTTGACGGCCGGATCCGGGCCGGAGTTCCACAAAGTCGGACACTTTGAGTGGTTGGTCTTCATGTAATGGGACAGGTGACACTCTCTCTGTG